>NC_059391.1:7557500-7857500 GCF_019703515.2 Myxocyprinus asiaticus
TCAAAATGCATTTATTTCCTTTTTAGAAAAGAAAACAACAAAAAATATGTAACAATAATGCTTTATTAATTTTTTTTCAAACAAAGCATTCCACAGTATAAAGACAGAAATGCACTAAAAATGTATAGTTCAGAGGTTCTTTTCTCCATCACTTGATCACTGTTGATAAACCACACGGAATCGCTGTTTTATGTGTTTGTGGTGTATGCCAGTCTAACGCCCCTTGACACCTTGCAAAGGTTTTGCCCTATTCCAACCAGTGTTCAGAACTCACACGGAGCTGATTAAAATGTTAGAATCTAACCTGTTAAAATAATTGCAAGCATTGACGTGTTAATTTCGACAATTCTTGTTTCTACACACATTTTCACCACTCTTTGGATGAATCTCACAAAACCACGTCTAGGTCACATTTCACCTAAAAATAAATAAATAAATCTCCGACCGTAATGCATCTAAACATTTACTTTTGAGTATTTTTGTAATTCTCATTATTCTTAATGCCAATTGCCATTAAAGGGATAGTTCACCCAAAATTACAATTCTCTAATCCTTTACTCTCCTTCATGCCATCCCAGATGTGAATGACTTTCTTTATTCTGCAGAACACAAACAAAGATTTTTAGAAGAATATCTCAGCTCTGTAGGTCCATATGATGCAAGTGAATGGTGATCATTCCTTTGTAGCTCCAAAAATCCCAGAGGCAGAATTGTGTGGGTGAGAAACAGAACAATATTTAAGTCCTTTTTTCCCTCTAAATCTCCCCTTTAACTTTCAGATGTGAAAGTGAAACTAAACATGCACCACATGAAAGTGGAGATTTAGAGTAAAAAAAGGACTTAAATTCTGTTTCTCCCCCACACCTATTTTATCGCTTCTGAATATATGGATATAAACACTGGAGACATATGGATTACTTTTATGTTTCCTTTATGTGATTTTTGTAGCTACAAATGTCAGATCACCATTCACTTGCATTGTATGGACCTACAGAGCTCAAATATTCTCTAAAAACCTTTATTTGTGTTAAGCAGAAGAAAAAAAGTCATACACATCTGGGATGGCTTGAGGGTGAGGAAATGATGAGAGAATTTTCATTATTGGGTGAACTATCCCTTTAATGCATAATTCTTCATCTAAATCAGCATAAAGGTGGTATTACAACTAATAATACCAGGACGTAGACAATGCATTACAAGTCTAAACAAGTTTCAGGAATGAGAACAATATTCTTTTTTATTTATCATTTTTTTCCCCCCTTTTCTCCCAATTTGGAATGCCCAATTCCCACTTCTTAGTAGGTCCTTGTGGTGGCGCGGTTACCTCAGTCTGGGTGGCGGAGGACAAGTATCAGTTACCTCCGCTTCTGAGGCCGTCAATCCACAGATCTTATCACATGGCTCGCTGTGCATGACACCGCGGAGACTCCGCATGTGGAGGCTCATGCCACTCTCCGCGATCCATGCGCAACTTACCACACGCCCCATTGAGAGTAAGAACCACTAATCGTGACCACAAGGAGGTTACCCCATGTGACTCTACCCTCCCTAGCAACCGGGCCAATTTGATTGCTTAGGAGACTTGGCTGGAGTCACTCAGCACACCCTTTTTTCCATAAAATGTCTTTTATATAAAAAATGTTCCCAAAAAAAGAAAAGGAATATAAGTTACATCAAAGGTTAAAAGGCTGAATCTCACAAAACCTGTGAAAACATGTCCAGGTTGTATTTCATGGCTCTTTTGAAATAAAAGACCTTGTTGCTCAAGGCTATTGCAACTTATTTTACATGCGAAAAGGTTAGCAAATCATAACAGAGGTCATTAACATATAGCTACAAAAAGTGTAGAATATGGCCCTGTTAAATTTAGGGGCTTACATCATACTGTAGCTGCCAAAAATGTGTTGCCAGAGAATTTCCAGAAAGGCTATAAAGAGAGTTAGTTACTATGTAATTCTTTTTTCCCTTTCACTTAAAGGGATAGTTCACCAAAAAATGAAAATTCTGTCATTATATACATACACCTTTGTCATTGTAAACCCACATGACTTTCTATCTTCTGTGGAACTCAAAAGATGATGTGTAGCAGAATGTTCAAACTGCTGTTATCTTCTCCTCTCCTGCAGGATCGTAGGAACAGATCAAGCCCGTGAGACAAAGAAAGAGATGGACACAGATCTGGAGGCAGAGCTGAAGCTCGAGAAGATTCGTCATAGCCACCAGGAGAAAGAGAGTCAGAAGCTGGAGCATTTTCAGCAACGTCATGCCGAGGCTGAACTGGAGTTTGAGGAACTGAAGAAGAAGAGAGAGGAACGCCACAAAGCCCGTGAAGAGGATGAGCGTAGGAAAGAGGAAGAGGAAAAGCAGAAACAGGCCAAAAAAGAGGTGGCTGAGCATGGAAATTTGCAAACACAAAAATGTTGTTCCATTTTGGTTGCTGGAACGTTTACATCTCCAATGTTATTTAGAAAAATATTTAAAGGTTGACACAACATTCCTGAAATTTCTCTCATTATTTATTCACCTTCATGATATCCAAGGTGTGTATGACTTTCTTTCTTCACCAGAACACATTTGAAGAAAAATAGAAAAATATCTAATATAAGCTCAGTAGGTCCTTAAAATTTCTCTTTTGAAGCTCCAAAAATCATAGACAAGCAGCTAAATCATCATCCATAGGACTCCACTGGTTAAATTAATGTCTTCTAAAGTGATACGGTTGCTTTTGGTGTGAAAAAATATAAATATTTAATATTAAATACACGGTCTCTCGTGTAAAATATTCACGTTGCCATGATACCAATGTAATCTCATTTTCTCCACTCGGTTGAGACTTCCAGGATAAGCACACAAACGCACCAATGTGAGTAAAGAAACAGATGAACACAGATCTAAACCAAAACTAATGAAGCTTCTATACAGCATTCCTCCTTCTCACTTGTAAACAGCGCTGATCTTCCGACTGTGTCGCACGTGCATCAGTTCTTGCGTGTTTCAAATGCCAATGCGATTATGTCACATGTGCTTAATGCTGAAGACCGGAAGCATGATGATCTTTTTCACACCAAAATTGATTGTGTCGCTTTAGAAGACATTAATTTAACAGCTGGACTTGTATGGATGATGTTTATGCTGACTGTCTGTGATGTCTGGAGCTTCAAAAGAGAAATCTCCATTCACTTGCATTTTAAGGACCTACTGAGCTAAGATCATTTCTGTTTTTCTTCAAATGTGTTCTGGTGAAGAAAGAAAGTCATACACACCTGGGATATCATGAGGGTGAGTAAATAATGAGAGAATTTTCATTTTTGGGTGAACTTTCCCTTTACCATTCTAAAAATATTGATTTGTAATGTTACAATAGTGAGTCATCTTGTTAAATATTTCTAAAACACTGCTTTATACTCAAAAATCTAATGTTTAAAGGACGATGAAACAATGCGACGAGAACATTTTCAAATTTTACTCCTTGTAAGTTTGATCAAATACTAATATAATAATAAGGATGTTCCATTGACATTATTTAAAGAATGTTTGTTCCTAACATTTACACAACCTTTATAAAATAAAAGCCAATATTTTTGGAACGTTACCTCTTAGCTGTGAGGATTCACACACTTTCATTCTTTATAAATATCTGAATTTCCTGACAAACAGATCTGCTTTATACTACAGTACTGGAGTGCCAAGATAAATGTGCTATTATTAGATTATAAGTGCCCAGTTGGAGCTGTGTTCATAATGCAAAACTCTGTGGCATGTTGTACAGGGGGAGAAGAGACAAATGAAGGAGATCGAGAGGAGGAGGATGGAGGCGACAGAGAAGAGAATGAAGAATCTCAACACTTCTTCCACAGATGGCGATGACCCATATAACACTCTAAACCCCATAAATCCAACTTTCAAAGTAAATATACATATTTTTAATGTTGCAAAGTCTGCTCAATCTAGATATCTTTTTGTAACCGCCACAACTGAAATGATCCCAGTAAGTGAACATAACAGTCATGATAATAAATAAACCTGTTCTTTTTATAGATTTCCATTTTATTGAGTAAGTTGCTTTTGCTTTGATGTGCAGTGATCATAAACACAAGTTTGCATTGTTTATAAGTGTTTGAATATTTTTTTCACTCAAGTGACAGGCATGCATATTCACAGGCCTTGACCTTTGGTTTAAAGATTTAATGGCTTTAGTTTATTTTAGAAGGTTTTTTTTTTCTCTAGCTAAATTTTAACACTAGAGCTTTTGGTGCAAAACTCGGGTGCCCACTAAGGATGTCTGTTTAAAAATGGATGTCTAGTATATGGTTCACTTATACTCTTAGACTCTAGTACAGTTCATAATTTACTGTATATGAGAAAAATGTGGACTAATTTGCAAAATCTTTCATGCATAATCTTTATTGATGACATATAACTTATCTATTATAATATCATGGATTTCTCATAGTAACTTGACTCCACAGAAATGGCATACTTTGCATTTTTTGCAATTAATTTGCTTAAGAGGGATGCAAGTGCCATGTCAAGTTTTAGTAGTAAAACCAAATAGACAAAGAAATGGGAAAAAAGCAAAGTGAACAATGCTTTTCCATTTTTGGCACCATCTCCTCCTGAGTCGTTACTTAGTTACAGTGGTAAACAGCTGCGGCCTGTACTCATAGTGGTACTCGCATTTTGATGACACAAATGTAGCAAGCTTCAGAGCCAAATAATATTAATGTGAAATGACTGGGGATAGGGGGAGGGGGATAGAATCAAACTCGGGTTTGGACCAAGCAATTCAACTAAGTGTGAAAACAGCCCTAATCTACATGCACCAAGCTCTAAATCTATTTGAAGAGTGTAATTTGTTTAATTTCTAAACTTTGCTTGGAAATGATGGGCTTTTAAAAATACTTTTCTGTGATTTTCATTAATGGAAGTCATGTTGAATTTATTATGAAGTCTTTTGAGATGTTTTATTTTTTATTTTATTTTTTAAATTTTCATGTATTAAAGATGTTTCGTCACTCATTTGGGTGACTTCATTGGTTCTGACACAACTGATGAGGCACCTTTGATGAATGAAGAAACACTTCCAGATGGCTCCAGAAAATATTTTGCAAGATGGACTGTGATGACCTGCATGATTGAGTATCTTCATAAACATATTTACTACTGGACTTGCCTTGATTTTTAAATACAGTTTCAAACATAGAGTGGGTAGACAAAAAAGTGGAAGCATAAAAAATGAAGGTAGTTTAACTGAAGCAACTAAATCATAATTAGTGGCACTTGCTAAGATTTATACTTTGGGGACTTGAGGATTTGAAGTGGTTTTGAACTAACCCCTGAATTTAAGTTTTAGATTCTTGTTGAGGAAAGGTGTACTATTACTTTTATAAGTGATCTGACTTACGATTTTGTCCTTGTATGTAAGACCTGAAAAAGGAACTTTAGCCCTGTCTAGAGACTAGAATACAATAAAGACTTTGGTCGGGCTCTTTTGACTTGGGTCAGTAAGCATTCACTTAGAAACCACCAAGAAATGCCCAAGCAACCACCCAGAACACTCTATCAATCACACAGCAACATGCTAAAAAAAAACATGTTAGCATAGCATAGTTCCGGCAAGTTTTGTACAGGGATGAACCACTCACATTTTCTTCAGAAAATGCTAAATCTAGTTACAAATATAGCGTGAAAGCCACTTTGGTTGATTTGCCCAGAAGTTTGCGACGTCTGTAAAAAAGGTCTGACAATTAGCCCTTGTATATGTGAGTTTTCAAAGCAACATTACTTAACTAACATAGTTCTAAAGAGACCAATAGTCATTCTCTGAATTCATGTCTGAAATACTAACATCTACAAACTCATTAGTGTGTCAAGGGGACCAGTCTAAACATTTAAATCCAACCTACAGTAAGAGGAAAATGACTCGGGCCCTCAGTGAGCCAGTCTAAACATCAACTTTAGGTCATGAGCTTAACAAAGTTGGGATTTATAGCTGGGTTAGTTTTTTTTCACTTGTACCCTTGGTCAACCCACAAAGATGCATAACATGGTGTGAAGCACTAAACTTGGATCCCTGAGGAATGGAAAACAAGTAATATAGCCCGTTGAGCCATTTTGAACCTGCTTCCTTCAACAGGTTTATATTTCCTATGGTGGAAACTTGGCTCTCTAATGATCCCTGATAGCACACACACATCACCCAGATGTCTATTTGATGTGTGTTTGGAAGACATATTTTTTAGGTTGTTTGCTCTTCTGCAAAACTTCTATAAGTGGTCTCCTCTCGGATGTCAATAAGATATACAATACATCCGTCTCTGAGATGTTTATGATTAAAAAAAAAACATCTTTTTAAGATGTTCAGCAGATGTTCATTAGAATGTGATACTTTCCAGATGAATTGCTCTTAAACAGATATCTCAGAGATGTAGGTGTGCTTTCTGGGCTGCTCCCATGTACCAAAATAATAAAAAACCTAAAAGCACTGTTAAACAAATGCAAGATTTATTTAATAGAAAACAAAGACAAATCAAACATCTTTTATAGCCTCTCTAGGTCTGAATATCTTTGAACATTTATGGCAAGTTCTATAAGACAGTGTGTCTTTCAAGCAACTAGATACGTTTCTTTTTGAATAATGCAATATCTCATAAATTGATTTCAAACATAACACCAATGTTATTAACTGTATAAGATGACGTAAATGTACATCCATCGAGAGTCAAATTATATTCTAGCATCTTATGTTTAGAGGTTCTTGGTCCAATAATTAGTAACCCTGTTTTGTCAGAATTGAGTAGAAGGAAATTTCTATCCATCCAGTCTTAAAATAGCTAAATTTAATCAGGTCTTGCGGAAATTTAAAGCTAAGTATCATCAGCGTAACAGTGAAAACTAATTCAATAATTCCTGATAAAGTCTCCCAGGGGAAACATATAAGGAGAAAAGCAGGGGACCTAAGACTGAGCCCTGTGGCACGCCACACTTCTACTTGATCTGAAAACTCCTCATTTACACAAACAAAGTGGTAGCGGTCAGATAAATAGGACCAATCTAATACCTAATACCTGGGGAGAAAAGGGGGAGAGAGAAAAAAAAATATAGCCCTAGTTCCTATAGGTTTGCTATATCTGTACAGTATATACAGTATATATATATATATATATATATATATATATATATATATATACACATGCATATAAATTAAACTATAGATATTCTGTGCAAAATTAAGACACATTTTAAAGTATAGTATTTAGACATGTTAGACAACGTTAGTGGAACATGTGATGAACTACATCCGTGGTTCCTCTGCTAGTACACCTTTGTGACCCTGAGGGGAATTGACTTCATACATCCATTAAATATTACCACTAACCACTAACCTATTTGTCCAACCAATGGAAGTCAGGGGGAGTGTTCAGGAAACCTGCTAGAAAACATTCATCTTTTTTGCAATTTGGTTTAGTAACACTGGCGCAGAAATGACACTACATATAATAATAAAAATAATAATGAATAATGAAATAGTGAAATGTCACCTTCTCACCTCTACCCAACTGTTTGATTGTTCTAAACTCTTCTAAACATTTTTATTCCAGATCACAGAGAGGACAGTGTCTTTGAATCGATCTTTAAAGAAAAGGTAAGTTCATTCAGCAACATAAAATCTTAATAGGTGAGCATGTCCACATTTTACTGGACATTCTTGGCCTCTAAGCTCATTGACTATGTGCTAGAAATGGCAGATTCTTGAGTGAAAAAAATTACAAGTATGTTGGCAAAAATGGCTGCTGTCTTAAAGTAAATATTGACATAGGTGGCATAGGTCATCCCAATACTTTGTAAGTCCATCGCCTTGTCAGTGATGATTTATGGGTTGGCTACCTTTAACCAGATGTGAAGTTTGCGTTTTTTCTTTTTTTTTTTTTTTTTCTGATGGCTGGTTAGATTTTATAAAGGATTAAAACAAGACTGCAACCAGAGACTATCAGCAAATAAACAGATAATTAAGGACACTGTGTTAATAAAAGCCTTAAAGCTGTCTAAGGTTAGGACAAGGGTGCAACACTGCAACATATACTGTAGTATAAAGGAACTGGACCACTTCCTCCATTTTAACACCAGTACAGTCATGATGACTGGTACAGTTTAACCGTTTTTCTAATTAAATTAAATAAAATTTTCTTGGACTAATAGAAGCACTGGTAAACTATAATGAAGACTGCTCTTACTTGATAATAAAAGATGATCTAGTGTGTGGGATCCCCCTTAAGACATTCGGTGATTTATCCCAAAAGCGCTTTTTAAGTGCTAAATGCGCTTCCCATTTGTAAAGCGCGGTACACGTACATGATTTTAAGTGTTTTAAGTGTGATTTTATGATTTTTAATGCATCATATGCACCAACCAAGAATCTTTTTTTTTTAAAAACAGTAACAGCTTTAAGAAGACTCAGAGACCTGTACTGCTACCCAAGATTGATGACAAACTGGAGCAATACACACATGCAGTAGAGGTGAATTTCACATGATTTAAAGTGTGTTGTCATGCCTGGCTTATGGGGAGACTCTCAGTTAAACCATTATTTAGAGAAACAAAAGGACTTTCTGAGAAAATGTAAACTAATGGATCAAATCTTTGTTATTAGCAACATTAGTTGATATTAGATTAAATGGGATATCTTTCATTACCTCCCCTTGAGAAAGTTTATGGTTACATCTGTTATTACACTTTTGTAGAAGCAATTTATTGCTCTGATTTACTTTAAGAGACAAATCGCCATAATACTGTATGCATGACCATTGCAAGATATTCTGGGCCCCCTGACTGTATATTGGTCAGGACCCCTTTCCTATTTAAAAAATAAAATGTAGAATTTGTTTTGGGGCCCCCTGGACCTGTGGGCCCCTAGAATCGTTACCACCTTTCACCCCACTCCACTACAGCCCTGATTGTATGTTTCAGAGCTCCTTCAAAGAACCAAAGATGACTAAGTCAGTGGTGGTGGATGTGCCCTGCGTCTCTGCACCAGTGGCCTCTAAAAAAAACTTGTTTGAAGCCGGAGAGGCCTGGATTCAAACCACCCCAAAAGGCACGCCTTCAAAGGTCAGAGACACTCATTTATTGACTCACAGCACAACTAACTTGACAGAAAGATTATTGGTTCTCATTTCTTACCTCTTTAATTCAAATAAATAGCAAGTAATAGTTGGTCTGCATGATGGAAACTTTCAAGTACATTTCAAACTAAAGATAAATTGGCTATTATAATCATGCCTTTAAAAATAATGAAGGAAAACAGTGATGTCAGAACAGTGGACGGCACTTCTAATATTACTTTGTAGGAGTATTAGATTGTGCAATTTTGTGGGTCATAAAGTGGCCCCAGTGTTGCAGCAGCAGCGTGAGATAGGTCATGTAGTCATGTAACATGGAACAACATCTATTCTATACACTTTCACAATCAAATACACTCACACCCACTGGGTGTCAGAGCTTGACACACTTGGAACATCAACATCCAGCAACACTCTATGGAATTTTTGGGAAACATTAGCTGAATTAATCACATTTAGCTGCCACTAACTGTATGATAAGGAAATAGTGGATGTCTCTCAAAACATACTCGCACAGGAAAACTGCGTATTCATTTCAAATGTTTTGCCACCAATATTCAGACCCAATGTGCTGAATTCTAAACAAGAAAGCTGTTTTGTTCTTAGGACCGTTATGGTTATTGTTAGGTTTAAGGTTAAGGAAAACCACTGTTGTGACTCACTTTCTAGTGCCTAAATGGGCAGCTGTTTACATAAAACTAAGTTCTATCTGAAATTAAACCTCATAAGTAATTGAGATGCTCTGCATACAGTTTAACAAAGTTGCTATTTCGTGCGCTATGCGCATTGCAATCCTCATGAGCCACTACTAGTCTCGATTACACACACTCACAGCTAGTTTATAATGTTAACATAGCTAACAAGTACAAAACTACATGCTACAAATGTTTCAGTACTGAACAAGAATATACTTACAATATTGATATTTCATGTCCACCATTTCGGATGAAAATTTCTCTGAACTTGTTTCAGGGCATCATGGGATTTCCTAATTCATGAAGGATATATGCAATGTTGCATATATTTTATGGTGGCCAGAATAAGCTGTTTTAAATTTCAGTACCTACAATCTGAGACTGCTTTTCACTATGATGCCTAAATAAGCTAGGCATTTTTGCTTGGTTTGGAGCCACCACAAGTTAATCTGTCAGAAATAGCCTTGAGTGAAGGCAGCTATTACAGAAATAATAACACTGTGGAAAAATTTTAAACGAAGTTGAATATTTCAATATTTGAAGAAGATTCACACCTCACATGAAACTGGCCTGACAATAGCCATAATGTAGACTGTTTGACAGGGCACACAATGAACATTCAGTGCTACAAGGCTAAGAAGAGCTAAATATTCCATGCAAACCCTTGAAATTTACAGTTAAACTCCCATTGACCTTATACACAGATGCCACTTCCACAATATAACTTTACACTTTTCCATTTCAAAAGAAACTAAGTGTAACTTTATGCACTGTTATACATTTAGGATACTGACTGTGTGAAAATGGGAGTGGCAAACCTGATCAATCATTGGGTGAAAGGAAGTCCGGAGGGCGGGAACAGACACTCCCCCTCCACACCATCTGTAAGTTTATTAATGAACCTGTTCACTGCCCTTAGTGTCTTATGTAGTGGGCAAAGTTTTGCCTGAAAATAAATACATAGCTAACTAAACAATAACTTAGTACATGTCTTTTCACCTCTGTTCTTAATTTCTGTCCTTTTTTTTTTTTCATTTCATTCATTAAATGTTTCTTGTTTACAGTGTATTTAAAATGTATTTGTATATGCCATGGTTTAATAGAAATGCTAATTCTATTAAAAATGGGTTCGAGCAAAACAATGACTGTGTGAACAGACGTTCATCAAATATACAGTCAAATCATAACAGTATACATTCATAGTGCCCCCTTGTGGGAGAATGAGCTACACCTCTTCAACATTTTTCATAAAATCCAGTTTATCAATCATCAAGTTGTAAAAAACTTTTCTTTGATGTGGGTTTGTGTTTTATAATGTTGGTTTAGGCCTAAAGAAAAAAATATTCAGGTCATTAAAGCAAAGATTTAAAGAACATCAAACGTAACTTTAGGCCACACAATTGCATAATCAGGCTTTTAATTAGGGTGATTTAACATGACAATTCAGTGCGATTAATTATTTTCAGCAGGGGGCAGCAAGCGAAACTCCAGCTGGATGGATCGCAATTCTGAATGCAGGGATCTCAAGATATGTTTTTTTTTTTTTTTACATTTTAGACTGCATTTAACTTGGCACAGCGACCTAAAACACTGTTTATGACATGACACAACCAAAGTGAGATGCTACAAAACGTCTGTCTGATGCATGTGTACATTGACTTGTCCTTAGAAAAGCCCTTATAATAAATCTGTTTCAGACAGATTGACTAATGTAATTGCTAAATAGATTGCTGTGAATATTGCCTTCTAAAGCCACTTTTTCATGGTCTTATCAATGCTTTACTTGTCTGCCACAATAATGCAATGTAAGATCATGCACTGTCCTTCTGAGTTTACCATGACTGTTTTTTGTTTTGTTTTTTTCATAGTGGCTAGATACTGTATGTCTATGAAGATATTAAGTCTATCAGGCTATCTCAACTTGCTTATCCATTGTTGAGGATTCATCTTGGCAAACCCATCAATTGTATAATTGTGGGGATGATATTTTATCACACACCACATCATTACTACAAAAATGTTACAGCAGAAATAGCTGACAAATGGTGATCTGTTGGCTTAACTGGACCTTTTAATTGTTTTATTCATAATTGGGTATCCGTATACTTTTAACTATCTTACATATTTGCCTTCCCTCAGCATGGGATCCAAATACCTGGCTGACCCTTGTACTACTCGGAGATTTAGCATTTTGACAATTCCTGGTTTATGTTACAGGGGGTGATGGGGGTCAAACAGCAGGTTTAAGAGTATAAAGGTAATCTTAATGCTGCTTTCTAATACTAATTATCAGGATGTTAAACATGGAGATGTTCTGCAGAAGAAGAACATGTGGGAAATCATTGGAGAGGGTTCTGCAGCTGAGAGGTCAGGGCTCGGAGGAAAGGTAAATATTCAGATAAGAACACTAATGCTAAACCTCGAACTGATAAGAGAACGAATCCCTCTCTTATAACCTCTCTCTCTAACTGTTACTCACTTTTATATTTTCAGGGCTCCTTTATGGGTAAACGGTACAAGTTTGTTGTGACAGGCCATGGCAAATACGAGAAGATTTCAACTGATGATGATTACAGTGTCTACCCAAATGGGAAATCAAGTGAGACATGTTTTTATATCATACATGATCACTAATTTCAAAACTTTTCAAATTAATTCTGTGCAAAGTATTTTGCTTGTAGGGGGGCAACTGTATTATACCTTAAATGTCCCCTGTATACAAGAGTTTGTTTTGCTATTTTAATATTTGCGGATATGCCGTTTTTTTGCAGACAACCAAAGATTCACCAAATTTGAGTACAAATTTTAAAATTGTAAAATATATAAACAAACAGGCTCATGACAAACGTTTCAATTAGTCAATAAACCCTAACATTTCTGGTTTTGCCCATAAACTTTAAGCCATGTTGCCATGCTGTTCTTTAGAATGACTAATGTAGTCAAATTCTTGGGTAAAATGAATGATAGGCTACATCAAGATTTTATGTTACAATTTAATCAGTAGGCTATAATCAGCATGTACAGGTCTTGTAAATGGTTACCATTTCCTTTAAAATTCTTCTAAGAATTAAGCACATTTTCAAATTCACTAGTAAATTTTAAACGGTCCAGTGTAACAAGTAAATTGTAAATGCATGTATCTATCTAAGTTACTGAGTTTTAAAAAAGTTGCACGCATCGTATTTATAAGTGACCAATAAGATGCCTTTAATGTTTAAAAAAAAAATTATTCTCATTATGTCTGTCAGTGCCTATGTGCATTCCTTACTGAGTGCGCTTGATGTGTGCCTCTTATTAGAGAATGCTGTTGCTAATATTAAGCTCAGTTCTCCGTTATTTAGCACATGTGTGCCTCTCCTTTGTGACTGGTGCACAACGTGTTAAGTATTTGATTGATGGTGTTCATGAAGAGGACATTGTGTTTGTTATCTTCCCTGTAATCTCAGGGGTGGCACCAGAAAATTTTGGCCGCAGGTGCTATGAGGGTGCATCACTATTAAGAGGGAGTGCTAATTTCCTGACACAACTAGACTCCATGACAACACATTTCACGGTCACTAAACAACCCGACACCATATGCATCATTGCATCACGAACATGCCTACAACATTTTTCTACAATAACTAAAAACTTTGTTTTAACACTAACATTGCCATTTAGTGTGTGTGTGTGTGTGTGTGTGTGTGTGTGTGTGTGTGTGTGTGTGGTTATAAAGGTAACACTGATACCACGAATGAAAAGCAGCATGCACAACATCACCAACTACCTACTCAGCAAGTGCACTTTCTAAATGCAGCATAACAAAGTGTTAACACAGACATAAAAAGCCTACTCACCTTCAGTTGCTTTCACAGCAGGATTATGCGACTGTTCTTATGGTTAACCATGAAGATGTTAATGATCTTTTCAACATCAAGAGCCCTTGCCCTTGTTGAGTTTATGGCCAACACCACTAAATTGCTGGTCCGGGTATCCCCGCTACTGTTCCTGAAGTATTTTTTAAGACACCGGAGACAAGAGAAACTACTCTCTCAGCTTGCGCTTGTAAGGGGAAGCATGACCGATATGCATAACAGTTTATATAGATCCATAAAGGCATTTTTGTATGGCCTCATGAGCATGAGAAAGTCAAGGGTGCTGCTAATGGTGTGTCCTTGCTCTTCTTTTCTTTTAAAAAGCCGTCAAACCTGGTGCAACTGTGCATCCAGGTTCTTCTCATTTACCTCATAATAGCAGGCCATTGGCAATAAACACTGCTTGTCGAGAAATGTCTTGTGTTTAGGATTGAGTGTTGAGACACCAGTCAGCACATATTTCACCTCTTTTGATAAACGTCTATTCATTTCGTTTAGCAGTCTGTCAATGTCGGGATAAAATGTGTGTTTTCGTGCGTTATCCAAGTCATCGGTTTCTTGCATCCTTTATGTATTTGCTTCCACAACAAAGTCCTGTAAGTGACATGGAAACTGGGGCCATCTCTTCTCATACCAAGGGCTAACTGCAGTGATTCTCTTATTTGTGCATATATCTTGAGCACGGTCTTTTATTTCTTCCCATGAACTTTCTGAAAGTTTCTCAGAAATAGTAGTGATAACAGACTGAGCTAAATCTCCTGCTGATGAACGTTAAAGGTCAGGTGGCTGTAGGTGATCTGACATGAACTTGGTCACTTTATAAAGATCCTCAAAACAGTGTCAGGTGCAAGACAAATTGTGTATCAATGAGTCCATTCAGAGACCTTTCCTCAAGTTTCCTGCATGGGTTTTCCTGGCTGATTACATCAAGTAGTGTAGCACGTATGGCTGTGGGCTCTTTCTTTATGGCCCATAGTGCAGAATACTGACATGCCCAGCTATAATTCGATAATTTCTTAAGCTCGACAGGCTTCTCTGTTGGTGTTAGTTCTTTCTGTTTTGTTTTTTTTAATAAAAATGTCATGAATGACTGATCTGGAAAAGAAGTTATACACTAAATTCGTGTGATATTGTACTACTGCACTTGTATGAATTTGTGTGACTTTCACTACAGCTAATGACGTCGCTGGACATCGTTTCCATCTAATACGTGACAATTACTTGCTTCTGTCACACACAACAGCTTCCTATCATGTTTACACACTTTAGTGATTGGTTAGCTTTAGATAAGTGGTTTGGGTAAGGGCATAATATTAATAAGCATGTCGTTAACTCCTCATGTGCGAAACTCGCACTTCTGCATTAGACATCCGGGCATTTGCACGTGATGAAATCGTAAACATTTTATGAACTAGCCAACTCGTAAAATATGTACGAATTTTCATGAGACTGGATTATAACATGAAGCAACTCAATAAAATTGCCACAGATTGACTTTTCATCACCCTCCTTATTCTCCCTATGTTCTCGCTGTGCAATTCCTTGGTATGCAGTGTAGCGTAAGCTCTCAATAACTGCCTTCATGTACTGCCTATTCTGTTGTACCTTTGCTAAATGTCCCTTATCCTGTAAGTTTTCTATCTTTGAGCCAGTTTCTGTGGTCTGTTTGAATTCGCTCCATGCCACGATCGTGTTCTTGTGTTCTGCAGTTTCACCGTGAGATTTTAGTGTCTTTGTAGCTTTCCGCCAATTATGAAAGCCAGCGAAGGTTAGTGCTGGTTCACAGTGGTATCTCTGTGCATGTTTAAAAAAAATGCCTGCATGCAAAGCAAAACACTTTGTCCTCTGAAATGGAATACTCCAACCAAGAAAACTATTCATACCTGCCTTTGTTGAAACTTCTTTGCTGTGGCCCAAACATTCTAGCAGGACATTTTTGAAGCATCGAGTTTGACTGATATCTGCCGGTCCTGGCGGCGCAGCGATGGCGCTAATTGAAAAGGTCGCTGAATGCTCTTCAAATTCGCACTCCGTATCACTACTTTCAGGATTAGGTCTATTTGAAGTTGCTTCTGCGCTGACATTAACATCGCACTCGGACATTCTGTACTGACATTAATACCTTATAACCATGGACGTTTGCTGAGAAACCTGTCAATTTTACACGACCTGGTCGAACTGAGCAGGTAACGTAATTGGATTTTTTGCTTTTATATACGTACGTACGCAAGTACTGAGGTCAATACGTATGTAAGTTGTGTGGATGTTTTTACCAGAACCCTTTTAATAAGGGGAACCTACAAGCTTAGCATAAAATAGCATAATGCAGCACCCCATAGATATTCTATGGTGATACACTGGCGAGGTGACAAGTGGCTGTTTTTTTTTTTGTTTTTTTTTATGGATGTCTATGGAGAAGGTGCTTCATTGTGCTGAACAAACTGCTTTATTGAGGACACAGCTCATCATCACTTAATAAATTGACCATCACTTTTTGGGTGAAATATGTTTATATATATATATAATTATTATTATTATTATTATTATTATTTGGCCTTTAAAATCATAATATCACATTAAATAGGTTACAATAATATAATGTATTATATCTAGGGCTGCACGATTTCGACAAATTTGGTAATGTTTTGCCCATGTTCTTAGACTTAAGCCACTTAGGGTGCACACAAAAGTCCTCTTAAAAAAGAACCAAACTCTGACTCTTATTCACTGTAGCCACAAAAAAAAAAAAATAAAACATATGCACATTGCACCTGTCAACTGTGTAATCCACTTTGTGAAAGGGCTCAGCCAAATATTCATCATCATAATCATTTTTTGGAACCCAGTCAGTACATGGGGCATTGCTATGCAGTCCAGTTCAGCCAAAGACTTCTAAACCGTCGAGCTTTTATTTTGGCGAAACTGCATGAAGAGTAGTAGCTTAATTCACAACAGCTGTATAATGTCCTCCTTATTTTAATTTCTTCTCCTCTGTCCACAAATACCTGGTGCCACAGGGTGTATTATTTGTATTTAACTTGTAGCAGACAAGCATATTTGGAATTACGTAAAAGTGAAATTAAAGTGAATCTGGAATGCTTTAAATGTGACCCGCTCAGCACATGTAAGCAAACGGAAGCGAACTCTGAGCACGAAATAGAGTTGTGGAGCACAGAACTGCACTGTAACCACTGAAAACACTTTAACAATGCACTAACACAATACAGACAGGACAGAGCAGCATGAGCAGACTATTTATTTAATTAAATCGCAGCACTTTGTGGTTTAATAAGGTAGGTCATATGGCGATTTTGATTTAATATTGATTAATTGTGCAGCTCTAATTATACCTAGTGTTGTTGATTTTATTATGTTAAATAATTTCATTACAGTTCTTGTGAATCCCTTAACAAACAATGGAGAGCTCATACAATGCATCATATAATGAAAATAGGCTATGTGTGGAAATATGCAGGGTTTGTGTATGCCCTTTTGATAAAATATTTGACTTTCTCATAATATATTTCAATCAATTCACAACAAGCTGCCAACACGATGCAGATTTTTTCATTCAACAGCTTTCATGTGTTTTCACAATAATAATAATAATAATGATACCCTCTCTCAAAATCAGGTATTTTATTACAAAAATATATAAAATAACATTAAATCTAGTACAGTGCACCTTAGAATGCAAAGCATATTACACATCACCATCAGTACAGAAAAAAAAAAAAAATAAAATATTCTCAGTCTGATGGGTTTTGCAGCATAAGACAAACATGCAAGAAAAGGCCAAGCCTGCAATTTACCATTATTTAAGCCTGAAACAAGAACATGCATGAGTTGACAGTCAGTATTCACTGTTGTCATCTACAGTATTCACAATGATGGAACCCGAACATTTTTATTTGTGGTTTGGTGAAGCCAATTTTAGGGCTTCATCAGTGAAACTATTTGTCAACTCTGAGCACCAAGTACACCGTTCCCCGCAGGCATGCTCTGGTCTGCAGAGTATGTCATGCCTTGCATTCAGTACTTATGAGGCTTAGCACAAGTTCCAGTACTTAGCATACTTACTTTTTACATTCCTCGCATATACAATTTCTGATTCTTGCTTCTGTGGTTACCCAGTTCCACTTGCCCACACTCCTAAAACTCTCACTCAATTGTTCCTGCACTTTGAAATCATACATTTAGGGCTTTGTCCCTCAACACCCTTATCAGCATGTTATCTTTAAAAGCAAAAAGCAAAATTACTAAAATTATTTTATTAATTAAACTTTTTTTTCTTAATCTCTCTCTGTCTATTTTTTCTTTAGTATTGTATATAGAGAGAGAGACAGAGAATTCCAAGAGACTTTTTATGCCACTTTACCTAAATTGTATTATTCATTAAGAATAGAACAGTGGCTTTAGAAAATTCTAGCTGAGATAAAGATGTGTGTATTTTATTGTAGTGTTACAGACCAAGAAATGTAAGGAAAAGTGTCATGAGGGTAAACTGAATATTCTTAAATGCCTAACAACTGCATGTATTGAACCATTATATACCTAATTTCCACTTGATTTGCTTAGTTTTCGTGTGACTTGAATGAATTTCCTTTTTATTAAATTATGTAAATGAATTATAGTTGTTTGACTAAGATGTTTTTTTTTGACTGGGATGTAATGAATATCAAAATATTAACATTTATCATGCTTACAAAAAATAATGCCATTGAAGGATGAGCTTTGGAAATCTCTTCAGTAAACTCTTTAATCTAAAAGTGATGTCTGTTATAAAACCACATGTTTTTCTAATTAGAAAAAAGCTTAAATGGCTAATTCCAATTGACAAATGGGTAATTATTTTTTGTTACTACAAATTTGTTGATGTGTATTTGAAAGAAAATATCTATTTAGTTTCCTTGCCAATTGATCTGTTATGAAGTTATACAATTATAAAGAAAATTAGATTGGATGGTTTTCAGAACTCTACCATCATAATAAAAGCTTACAATATCCTTGCCCATCAATTAGATATTATCCAGTTACACGTCAGTGGTTTTAGAAGCATTGAAACCTTTGGCTGTTCTATTAAAGTCTTTTGGCTCTTCATCTTTATTTTTGCGGCCTATGAGCCCCATTTCGAAAACTGTTGCAATCTTTGTCGCTGGTCGTGAAACTGCTTCTCTTAGTCGCCTGGCATCGAACCGAGGGCTGTAAAGGAGAACTGGCAAGCGATGTGCGAATGCAGGAATTTCTTTTGGTGTCTTCTGTTCTGCCTCCATTTTCTTCTGCTCTTCGGTTTTATTGGCTTCAATTTGTTGCATTATGCTCTCCTTGGTGGAGAACATTTGGAAGAGAACAGCATCCCACATTTTGGCTGCTCTAGGGGAGTCTTTGCCATCCTGGCTCTTACTAATCTTAGCTTCACCTTCAGACTTATTTTGTGTGTCACTTGCATTTTGATCAGCACTAGCAGGCACTTCTGTTTTTGACCCAGGCTCAGTCTCTGGAAACTTGGGCTCCTCTACTTCAACCACCATATGTTTCTTGAGGCGAGACCAGCCACTAAGCTTTGACTTCATGCCTTTTGGTTTCTGGATCACCTTCAAGAGAGGCTCTTTAGAAAGGGAGGAGCTGTCGCCCTCCTCTTTATCCTCTGTAGGCTTGATCTCCTTTTGGGTTTTCACTTTTGTGTCTGCTCTATCTATTTTTTCAGGTTCATCATCCTTTGTTTCAAGGTCCTTTTGGTCTTCTATTGGTTTAGCCAGAGGTGTATCCCCAGCCTTTTCCTCTCCGTGTTTTTCAGGAGCTTTTTCGTAAGAAGCAGATGCAAGATTCTGCTTTTTAATTCTCTCCAACAAAGACACTTTAGTCTCTGTTGGCTTCTCTGGCACCTTTGTTGGTTGGCCATTTATCTGACTTTCTGAAAACTTTGGCAGTGCTGGCTTTCCCACATATTGGTCAGATAATGACATAGCCTTAACTTCAGGTTTCACAGTTTCATTCACAATTTGAGGGATTGGTGCCATTTCAGTGACCCTGGGAGATCCGTAGGTTGGAGTTCTGACTCTTGGTGTCACAGTTTTTGCTGCCTTTGCTTTTGTTGCTTCTGGAGGTGGTATGTCAGCTACAGACACCACAATGGTTGGAATTTTAACATTAGGTAATCCAGGAATTTTTGCTTTTGATTCGGTTTCCTCTGGCACAGATGCCTTGGGAATGTCCCCCACAGACTTAGCTTTTGTCTCAGCTGTTGCCTTTGGAACCTCAGAAAGTGGAGCAATAACATTAGCAGTGGTTTCATCTTTAACATCAATCTGAGATGGTTTGATTTCAGGTAGTTCTTTGGGTTTTACCTCAGGCTTTGCATCCTCTTTTACTGTCACATCAGGTTGAAGTACTACTGGTTCCTGTTTTGGAAGTTGAGATGCCTCTACAGCTGGTGTAGAAATGCTAAACGAGGGTGAATAACTTTTTATTCCTCCATGGGCAACATATTCAGCAGGGGTCAATCCATAATATGTGGATTTGGATGTTGGTGTTTTAGGTCTTTGGCCGGCAAATGGAGAGATTCTAGGTATAGGTCTTGGATGCCCACCTGTAGATAAAACAGACTGTGCAAGTTCTTTGATTGATGTTGTTAGAGTGTCAACTTTTGGCTGATCATTTGCAGTAAGCTTTGAGATTTCAGGGGTTTGAGTGTCCTGTATTTGAGGTTTAGTCTTTGGTGGTTCAAGTTTTGAAAAGTTTTCAGAAGTGGTTTTATCTACTTTAAAGGGTTCGGTTGATTTGACATATATGTCACCATTTTGAAGACTGGTCTCATTCACCTGAATTACATCATGTGGACCAGCCAAGCTTGAGGTTGGCGTTTTTGATCTTCTGCCCTCCATGTGCACAGGAGATACAGCAAATAAAAGTGGATTTGGTCTTGAAATCTCAATCACAGGTGCTCTAACACGTGACACATGATCTGAGGGTGTCTTGGGCCGCCCTGTAGGTGTTTTTGATAAGGTAATGTCATTTGTTGGTGTCCTTGCTCTCGTTGGTGTTGTAGCCACTTTTGTCTCAAGTAACGGCGTTGTAACCTTTTTTGTCTCAAGTGTTGGAGTTACATCTTGTTTAATCTCTGTGTCTGGAGCACTGGCCCTCTTGACCACAGAAGATGGCATTGACTCTTTCTTGATTTTGGCAGTTGGAGTTATGGTTTTCTTAATTTCTGAAGTTGGCGTTGTAATCCTCTTGATTTCAAATGTTGGTGTTGTATCCCTTCTGATTTCTCTGGTGGGTGTCCTATCTCTTCTTATTTCAGATGTTATAATCTTTCTAACCTCAAATGTTGGTGTTGGGCCTCTCATTAACTCTGCAGTAGGTGTTCTGCTCCTTGTTGGTGAAGATGCATAATAAGATGTTCTTAAACCTGCTGACTTTGCAGTGTAATTGGTAATTTGAGGAACTTCAAACAATGACTTTGCTGTTCTGGAGACATTAAAAATGGTTGGCTGAGGGCTTGGAACTTTTTGTGATGTTTGTAGAGTAGTTTCCTTGGAATCAGGTTTCATAGCTGAGTGTGTGGTTTCTTCAGTCACTAAAATCCTGATTGGAACCGTAACATGTGTGCCAAGTCCAGGTGCTGGTGAGGGTATGTATGGAAATGCTGGAGGTGTGTGTTGGGGGAAAGCGTGGCTTGGAGACAAATATGGTTGGGGTGAAAACCTTGCTGTCTTGCCATACGTGAATTCTCTGTGATGAGGGTAAGGGGATGATACATGCTGATACAATGGTCGAACATTGAAACGTGGGTGTACCGTGCCAATGTAGATAGATGTTTCTGGAGTCTTGGGGGGAGTTGAGTGATCACTGTA
This sequence comes from Myxocyprinus asiaticus, assembly GCF_019703515.2. NCBI lineage: Eukaryota > Metazoa > Chordata > Actinopteri > Cypriniformes > Catostomidae > Myxocyprinus > Myxocyprinus asiaticus. The sequence goes on from NC_059391.1 coordinate 7,579,025, forward strand.
TTCCAGATCAGGGCTTGCTTCATTGACTGGGGAGAGGCTTGAGCGGAAGGGGCCTGATGGTTGTGATGTCTGGGCAGCAGCCTTTTTCTTTGCTGTTTTCTTGAGTAGTTTCTGGAGCCGGACATTTTCTTTCCCAGGTTTGGGGAACAGAGGAGGTGGGTACTGCTGGGAAAGCAGGCCTGCCTGGGCAGTATTGCTGATATTGACAGCCATGAAATATATAGCCCCCTAAAACAGATAAAGAACAGACATTGACATATATATTAAAAGACAAAAATGATTGTTCCTGATATTATTGTTGGAAAAGTGTAAACTATTCTAAAAGCTGACAAAAGACAGGCATCTTTATTGTTCACTAATAATATTGTTTTCTGTTTCAGGTGAATTTTCCAATGATGACTTGTGAGGAATTTAATTTAGCAGCAAATTATATCCATGACTGGGGTGATTCACCAAGATCTCTTTGTTTATTTTTGGCATTAAATGACCTATAAATACCACAGTACATCAAACAACTTATACTTAAAGAAGTAACAAATAACATTACATTTTATGTACTTTTCTGTCTTAAATTTTGATCAATTTCTATCGTTCTATTTTTGACTGTTCTGTTTTCTTCCTAATAGAAAACTCAGTTTGTTACATATACAATGTTTGAAGCAAACAAATTCTCAGAAATGTGACCAATTAATTGCCATACATTTTAAAGACTTTTATTTTGCCTAAGTACTTTTCCTTAGTATTAATGTTGATATTATGCCCTCTTTTAACAGTTGTGAATGTTAAAGATAGTCCTAGATGTTTGCTACCTAAATTTTAATGTTGATTATCGATGCTGGATTTTTTTATATTCTGAAACATTGTTACATTTATTTAAATAACATAAAATAAAATAAATAAAAAAATAAAAACTTTCTTACCACCATTAAGATTAAATTGAAATAAATTTAAGAGTAAGGCATTCTTTAATTTCCAGAACCACTTCTAATAGAGAGGAAATTAATGAAGCTAATTTGTATGACTTTTGAGTGATAACCAATCTTTGCCTTATCAATCTTACTTCCTTGGTGTATGTTATATTGTATTACAAATATTTCATTTTGTTACCTCTCTTGTCATGTTTTTTGTAGTTCTGTATAATGACTACACTCTCTTTTGTTTTCAGGAAAACACTGGATTTAGTCAATTTATCATATTTATGATATTAATATAAACATGTTTGTTTAGTTACAAGCATTTTGTGACCCATTGGTATACTGAACAGGGTGGTTAAAATGGGAATGTGACTTGTAATCCAATAACAGTTTTAGTTTCAATAAAAGTGATATTTTGTTTGATTCTTAATTTTGATTCTGGCTTCTTATTCAATGTATTTGAAAGTAAAATATTTAGTAGTACTTTTCAGTTTATGACACATTGAACCTCCACAACTAATCTAGAATGCCGTCTTGGCCTAATTTTAGGCTGAAAGCAAATGAGAATGTCATCTGCTCCATGTCACAGAGAGTGGTGCCACTCTCCACCCTCACTGTAAACTAATGCCAAGTGATCTGGGGCAGTCACAGCTCAACCCAAAAGAGGGTCAGCTACATTAAATGACATAATAAATCACTGCAACTTTACTACCAATCAGATTCAATGGTGTCTGTTGATGCACAAACTAAGGTCATATATCATAGAGCTGCTGTTCAGTTCAGCAATTATCTGTCTATAAAACATTACGATAATAATAATTGTTTCTATTTTAACCACAGATTTGTGAAACACCTATTTTGGCTCATTTATGCACAGGTATAGAGTACAATTATATTAATTCTAATCTGAACCAATGGGTTATACAGCCAGTTGTTCAAAATACATATAACTGTGTACATAATTCAACCATTATTTCAAACATTTATCAAACATATTATTATTATTATTATCTTTTTTTTATTATTATTATTATTTTGCCATGGTTCAAATGCAGGCCACCTGTAAGAGAATGTAAAAGAAGCCTTTCGCCCACAGAGTGACATACAGAACCATATGAGAGAGGAGGTCCTCCTTTTAAGGCCTTGGTAAGCTGGGCAGTTTGGAGAACTTCTAAGATAGAATTTCAAAAGAGGAAAGGGCAAGAATAGCCAAGCAGTAAAACCATGCACTGCATAATTAATTCTTAGCAACCACCTATGTTGAAAAAAAAAAAAAATGAAAAAAACTTGTACATGTAAAGATATGTGTGCATACCTATATGACACACACACACACACACACACACATATCTGCTTGTAAAAGATGACTTACCAAGATTTGACTAACAGAAGACAGTTAAAGACACTTCAGGCAAGGTCCCCTATAAATATAAACAAGTATGAATTCAGGCAGAACATTTAATAATGTATACCTTTGAAAATATGAAAATACATTGTAAAATATTTGACATCTATAAGATAAAACAATGACAGTTATGATATATGGTTACATTGGAGCACATGCTACATTTATAGTAATAATCCTAGTTTGACTGCACTCCCTACTTGCAGCAACCTTCAACGACTGTCAAGTTAGGTTGCTACTATACTGCTAAAGTCTTTTTCCAAAGGACAGACATGACACTTACTCAAGACTGCCCAACACAAGAGACATATACATGTTAACAACTAGATGACAAAAAATATCAAATTTGAAGGTTTTGCTGTTGTTTTGTACCTGCGTGTCTGTTGTTTATGCTGTCCGGTGGCTGCCTGCTTGTCCCAGCCTGGACTGTCAGAAAGGGAGACTCATGTTCAACTATTCCCCCTTCCTTCAAATGGAAGGCACAGGCTCCATAGCAGTCCAAAAATAAAACCCAGAGTCCGTTACTCAGAATGCACATTGAATGGTGACGGTGTGGAGGGAACCGTCAGCAAAGCAGGCGGGATCCAGGTCACCTTAGATATCACCAAGTGCACCTCCCCCCCCCCCGTAACTGAGGGTGTGCAATCTATAAGCACAGCGCCCCATGCAGATAAACAACAGTTGTTCCTTTTGGATGGTTGCCATTATAGGCCTGCTCTTGAAGAGTCCAGCTGCAACAGATGTGAATAAGTTTAGGCTTGCTGTAGTGTAAATTGGCACTAAGTTACAATTTACCTATTTCTAAATATGTGTGAGTTTAAGCTGAAATGTAACCCCATGTATGAACTTAATATTTTTGGACACCTCTGACCATAATGGTTGGAATAAAATGGCAGCATGATTCGATTGCATTAATGAACTCATGCTTTACGTGGCAGACTTTCACCTTTTAGACATATGATGTTAACATTTACCAACATCAACACAAATAAAATTGACAGGTTGCTGCAGAATATTCATGTACCCTGAAATTGATTCCATTTGGCCAAATTACTGACAAGCGGCATCCCCCTTAAGTCATTTTTGCACAATTTCAAGTGTGTCTTATCTTTCCTTGTTGCTCTTGATACCTGTGTTCACACAACAGCAGAATACGTTGCTCAGTCCTGTATTTGAGTGCTTAATATGGTTACGTTCACACACAGTGCGGTTATTTTCGAAAGTGACAACCGCATTCTGTAACCGAATTGACACTTGCAAATTTTCAGGACTCACAACCACATTCTCGGCAAACCTGTGCTGTGTGAATTGAACCATACTGGACAACACAAGCAGTGCCACACAAATGCTGAGTGCACTCATTAAAAAATATTTCAAAGCCGCTGTCGGTTAATTGGGATCTGATGGATGAACTCGCGCCTCAATTGGACCTGTTTATTTAATAACGCGGCGTCAATTGTGATAAGACAGTGTTATGGACGTAGCCATTTTTTAGTCAACGTAAATATGGTTACAGCTGTTAACATACGGTTGTGACTTTGGTTGTTTGTTCATACAGACAGTATTCATGCCACTACTGTAAGCTGTTGTACGAACAGGACATTTCAAGAATTACACCTGTAAGTAAACACTGTTGTCAATCCCAAACACTGACTGTGTGAACGTAGCCTATGAGACACAGTTCCTGGTCCCATGGGAGCCAGGACAATAATCATGTTCATATAAACAATGGTGAACACAAGTCTGAATTATTTACATATATTATTGAAATATTATATTTTTACTCCTCTCAAGGTGTGGTTTAAGGTTGGGCTTTGGCTTGGGGATAAGGTTAGTAAAATATGCATTCCTGTTGACTGTTACATCATTTATGACTTAAAGGGACAGTTCACCCAGAAATGAAAATTCTCTCATCATTTACTCACCCTCATGCCATCCCAGATGTGTATGACTTTCTTTCTCCTGCAAAACACAAATTAAAATTTTTAGAAGAATTTATCAGCTCTGGTGGTCCATACAATGCAAGTGAATGGGTGCCAACATTTTGAAGCTCCAAAATCCACATAAAGGGAGCATAAAAGTAATCCATCAGACTCCAGTGGTTAAATCCATGTGTTCAGACATGACATGATAGGTGTGGGTGAGAAATGGATCAATATTCAAGTCCTTTTTTATCATAAATTATCTTCCCTGCCCAGTAGGGGGCGATATGCTCGAAGAATGTGAATCACCAAAAACAATAGAAGAATGTGAAAGTTAAAGTGGAGATTTACTGAGCAGGGAGGAGAATTTATAGTAAAAAAAGGACTTAAATATTGAACTGTTTCTCACCCATGTCTATGAAATTGCTTCAGAAGACATGGATTTAACCAATGGAGTCATCTGGAGTACTTTTATGTTGCCTTTATGTGGATTTTGGAGCTTCAAAATGTTGGCACCCATTCACTTGCAATGTATGGACCTACAGAGCTGAGATATTCTTCTAAAAATCTTTATTTGTGTTCAGCAGATGAAAGAAAGTCATACACATCTGGGATGGCATGAGGGTGAGTAAATGATGAGAGAATTTTCATTTTTGGGTGAACTAACCCTTTAAAGCTAGAGCTGTCAATTTAATGTATTAAGTTTAATTTAGTGTGATTATCTAAAAAATAAGGTGTTAAAAAAATTAACACAATTAATCATGCCCCTGACCTGTACGTAAATTCCACAATAAGGAATGTGCCCGCCATAGGGGCAAATCAACCTTGATGTACCACCTTGAAATTTGTGGCAGTAGGGGGCAGTCAGATACAGCTGTACAGGCAACACGACTCGTCAGTCCAATGAGAGCAACAGGCAGCACAGCCTTCCACAAACGCACTCTTGCGCTCGACAACTGGACTGAGCACAACAGAATGCTCACACATGCCGATATGTTTAACAACACTTCCAGATTCCAGCAAGCACCGACCAATTTCAGCTGAAGAACTTTCAACCAACTGTAGCAAAATTTACAGTGTGATCAGTCTGCAACAAACACTTGTTGTGTTTAAGAGAAAGGACATCATGTGACTGACTTCTACTGCGGTTTTCCAGTAGTGCACTTTCCTCAAGCCTCCATGTGTTTTCTCTGCAAAATGTAATTGGTGATAAAAAATCATCAATCCACTATATGTAGAGCAGTACACTGGTCGTTCCATGAGAGGTTTCACTAGTTTCACTTCCTGTGCATGCCAGAAAAATATACATTTATATTCATGTCAATTTTTTCAGTTGTATTAGTATGTATTTTTTGTCCCAGATTAATTTTTGATGAAGCTTCTTTACATATATAAATATACTATTTATCATATTTAATTATAATGTATCATAAACTCAGCAAAAAAAGAAACATCCTCTCACTTTCAGCTGCTTTTATTTTCAGCAAACTTAACATGTGTAAATATTTGTATGAACATAAAAAGATTCAACAACTAAGACATAAACTGAACAAGTTTCACAGACATGTGACTAACAGAAATTGAATAATGTGTCCCTGAACAAAGGGAGGGTCAAAATCAAAAGTAACAGTCAGTATCTGGTGTGGCCACCAGCTGCATTAAGTACTGCAGTGCAGCTCCGCCTCATGGACTGCACCAGATTTGCCTGTGAGATGTTACTCCACCCTTCCACCAAGGCACTTGCAAGTTTCCGGACATTTCTGGGGGGATGTCTTGCAGGAAATCATGCACAGAACGAGCAGTATGGCTGGTGGCATTATCAGGCTGGAGGGTCATGTCAGGATGACGTTGCCTCTTTTTCCCGCATGTGAGTAGACATGAGGTGCTACATAAGTCAGCGTGGTTCCAGAGCACCTTTAGACCATAACGTTTTTCCTTTTAAATTTAGCTTTATTAGTCAGCATATTACAACACTTTAATAATAAACAAACATATTTCTGTTCTAATGTTGTGAGAATTAATCAGATTGACAAGGAAAGAAAAGAAAATAACTAGTTGGTAGCACTAGTCTTTCTCACTTTAATGAAAATATAAAAATTGGTCGATTAAGACTGTTACATTTTCTAAATTTTCTCTCAGGGGGTACCCCTGAACCTCCATACAGTATCATTCAGTCACAAGGGCTTCTAGGCCCCCATACTTGTGTGTCTGAATTTGAAGAAATATAAAAATATATAATCTGAATGTAAAAATATTCAAACAAATACGGTACTGCCATCATTATGCTTCAGAACTAACAGATGATCTTTTAACATTTATATCCAATGGCACTCAATCGATAGACTCGACCGAGAGACTATTTTGCCTGTTTAGGATTAAAAAAAAAATTATTCTTTTCTTCTGCCAACTTGAAAATTTAAAAAAAAAATGTGCAATGTGCAAATGTGAATGTATATCGTGTTAAATATAGATATCGAACAATATAAAAAAGAATATCGTGAACATATTTTTGGCCATATCGCCTAGCCCTACTGAGAACTACTGAATTACATAATATTTTTGTGCCAACTACTAAATGTAATTCACATTCAATTATAGCCATTTATTGATGCATTAGGGACTTCTAAACATTCACAGTGAAAAGAAAACAACCAAATCTGTGTGAAACACTTATTTATTAGTTATGTTAGTTAAACTCATATCAGCTGTCAAACAGTTCATATCACCATGGTGTTACACTTACACATCACATGAGGACTTGAGGGACACCTCAACTCCACAGCCAAAACATTCATTCATTAACTCCAAATGCCAAACTCATCACACTAACATTCATCCCATTCATAAAGAAGGGTTCATTTTGCTTGCGTAGTTCAACAGCAAATATAGCAACAGTGTCTTGACTGGTTCTTAAGAAACGTATGCTTCTGTCACACTCCCTTAAACCGACATTCATCTCCTTATTCGGTGCCCGGAACCAAGATCTGGACTTCCCTCCTTAACTCTTCCCACTTTGCCATCTGCACCAATAGGAGATATCCACGTATCAGGTGTCACTATAACAGAAAGACTTATTCAGGCCTAGATGTTTGTAGGAATTTACAGCCAGTCTCCGCCAGCAGGGAGCTCACTTCTTTCAGCTTTTCTGAGGTAAGGGTGAGAGAGGGCATGAGAACAAGCAGGTGAGGGAACAGTGAGGGCAGGAAAGAGTTGAGTGGGTGAGGTCAGAGACCCCCACCTCATCTGAGGACCAGTAGATTAGACATGTGCAAAAAAAAAAGCATCGCAAGAAAACTTTAAGAAAATGTAGGTTCTTAAATGGAATGTGGTCCACGTTTTAACCAGGGCCTGTACCTGAATACATTGAAAAATTAATTACTTTTGAGTGCAAAGGAAACATAGATGTGGAAGTCTAAAATTTCAAAGCTGAACTATTCTGCACGTTTTATCCAATGCACAAGGCTGCTTGTAGGTATCAGTTGGCCAATAGTAAATGTGCCTGTAATTTGTACTTCCTATTTTTTTTAACTTCCTATATTCTTTGGTGCTGCGTCGTGTTGCTGTGGAAAGGACTGTTATAGATTTTTGAAGTCACCTTGAGAATAAGATAGAGAGGAGTGAAAGGGCAAAAATTGTAAGACAATGAATGTGTGATGTAAGAGGGAAAAACACAGATAAACCTGTGGTTTGAGGTAGACTGATCTGTTCACATGTCACTTGATTTGTCTGTCTATCTGACTGCCACTGCCCCTTGACATCTCTAAACAGATACATTGTGTGCTCTGATGCCACTAACATAAAAAGCTTAGACAATGACAGAAGCATGCTGTTGATTATCACAGAACATAGAAACTCAAATCTCAGTTTGTAAAAAAAAAAAAAAAAAAAACAATGTGTTGATCAAAATCTATGAGGTAACGATAGCCCCACACTATATTGCAAGTGCACAACTGTCAACACAATGTATTTAAGTACTAGTCAGAGTTATTTTCTGTTCTAATCAACAACATTTTACAGATGCTGTTGAAGCAGCTTAATTTGCATTTAACTCAGAATATTCCTTTTAAGTATTCTGCACTACAAAACCAAAATACAGTAAATACGGCAACACTGAAACTGAGTTAAAAATGGCTCCAACATTTTTATTTATTTATTTATTTTTTATTGCCAAATCAAATGTGGATTATCTCATTCTGATTTCTCTGAATCTGAGCTTAGCTGAGCCAACCCCATCTGTTACATGACTTACATGACTAATTATCAATTAACAATTATTTTCTGTTGGCACTTACTGTTGTCTGAATGATAAGAAATAATCTATCCAATCTAAATCTATCCAAAGTCTCTAGGATCTATGCCCAGATATGGAAGGTAAATGTACATTATAGATACTATTTCAATAGAAAGAACTTGAGCTGGAACTTGGAAACTGGATCCTGAACAATGTTTGGGCCTGTTATTTGCAGCTGTCCAAGTCAAATTCTTAGGCCTGAGATGGCACACATCAAAATGTTTGCTTGATTAAACAATAAAATAAAATTCCTGAGCATAACAGTTCATTGTGTTAATTTATACCTTAAGTCATCAAACCCTTTCATTTTTCCATATCATGTAACATTTTGTATTTGTGCATCAAAAATTTGAATAAACATATATCGTTAGTTGTAAAAAATAAAATAAAAAAATAGGTCTGAAATTGGGAAACACCACAAAGTAATGAAATAACTTAATTAAAAAACCAAGATTCTTAGTATTTTTAAGTATTTTTTTAAATGCTTTCATCCATTCAAGAACGTGATCTGAAAGAAAGTGCCTTTTGATCATCTCATTGACCTTTACTGTCTTGACAAGCCCATGAATCTTTCAGACAGAGTGGAAAGCAAACATTCACATAAATCTATGTATGGGTAAGGGGACATCTCACTTATCCTGTGTCAGCCAGTTCTTCAGTCAGCTTACATTTCAGCTGATTTAAAGCTTATAATAAAACATTTTGGTCAATGCTTAGCTAAAAGAGTCTCGTATCGAAACATTGGAACTGTCATAAAAAAAGTACCAGACTATTACACAAAATAGGTTTGTTGCCTTAAAACGTAATTCGTTTTTAAACCTCTTTCACTCTCAGACATTTTGTGAACCTTAAAGTTAGCCAGAATTCCTACATATTCTATAAAACTAACTCATTTAAAAATTAAATTGGATAATTCTGGAGTATTTGCAGTCTTGATTACTGTTTTTCATTTAGCAAGAAATCCAACAGCACTGGGGTAGGGTAAAGGGGTCAACTTGGAAGGGGAGGAGACAATTTCATGACAGTTTTATGAATCACCATTCCAAGGAGGTCTCTCCATAAATTTAGTGCTTGAATTTGCAAGTGTTCACTAGACTCTTGTCTGGTCTAGAAGTTCTGATTTGTCCATTATTTTTTTATTTCCTCTTAGTCTCAAAGTCCACTATCATCATGTCTGACACAGAGGATGTGTAAGTATAAGAAACTTCAGCATTTCATTTTACAACAGTTCTGACAGAATTGTAAACCAATCTTCTCATAATCCACTGGATTTGTATGAATTGCATTAACAGGCCATAATCAGGATTTTGTTTACTGGTTTTTTTTTTGTTTGTTTGTTTTTTTGGCTTTCACAGTGATCAAGTCGAGGGTGAGTATATTTTTAGATGTTTTCTTCTAGCATTTTATTTCTGTTGTTATTGTTCATCTCTTTTTCCCCATGGTCCTTATGCATGAAAGAATTTGGTGAAAGTAGGAATTCACAAGCATTTTAGTACACAGGAAATAGAGTGCAGGAGTATTCTGCAATGCATGGTACTGCAGCAAATATCATTCCTAAAATCACTATTGCTTGGGTGCAACATTCGTCTTGTAGTAAAAGTAAGATGGCAGCTGAGTGAACTGACTTGCTTTACAAAAGGGCTCTGAAAGTTATTAACTCCCTCGTAAGTCCTCCTCTATCGGTTAACCCTCCTAAATGAACCCCACGCAAATTCCCTCACTCCCTGCATGCAACAGCTATAGAGGTGGAGGTTGAGGTGGCACCTGAGGCTGCCCCAAAACCAGAGCCTGACCCTGAACCAGAGACTGAGCCTGAGCCAGAACCTGAGCCTGTAGAAGGTATGTGGCGTAAACTATTCTCTCATCCTTAGCCCCGGACCCAATCCCCTCCCCAACCTTTTAACAGTGCACTCCACCTTCTTATTGGCTGGTTAGCCCTGAGAAATTGTGCCCACGTGTTACACTGTAGCCAAGGGTCACACACAACCTCCACTTCTTACCTGATATTACCACAGTAACCATATCTTATTGCAAATTTTCTATTCTGCTCTTGATTTCTGTTTTTGTTCAATGCTTGCTGCATGCAGATGTCTTTGAAGAGGAAGGTATGTTGACTACAGATGTCTCCCCTTTTTTCATGTTGAAGGGACTGTTATGTTCCTTTGTTTCAGTTATCTGTAGTCTCCTCGTAGTGGAGAATATCTGTGATGCTGTCCCTTGCTAAGGGTTGAATATCAGAGCAAAGAATTACGATAACTGGGTATAATATATGTGTATTATATTACATTACACAGTAAATTAAGCCATTGTTAATAAAAACTTGGACAATAATCTATACAGAGATTAGGTTATGTGACGGAAAGGGTGATAGAATATTAAATGCTAACAACTGCTAACAATTACGCAGTGACCCGCTGTTTGACTTTGCTATGCATGGCATGTACCAAAAACTGACCCAATCATTAAAAAAAAAACAGTGGCACTTTCCTCGAAATTGGTGTGAAGTCCATGCTAACATTCTTCTAGAAATAAAAGTGAATTAGATTAGCTTTTTACTGGAGTGAAAATCTTTTGAACTGGACCCATTTAGCTCTCGGTTATTTAAATCTCTAATAAAATGTTTATCATTAAATTTTGGTTTATTAAATCCACAATTTAATCTCAAGAAACTTTGGTGGTTGGATTTGTGAGCATTTATTGTTGCATTTGTGTGTTCTTTTGTACTTTCATAAATGTTGTATAATTTCAAAAAGAAAAACCACTGAAAAATCTTTAAAAACAAAGATTATTTAATTGAATTAATTATAAATCTATTAATCAATTATATTTATTTTCCTTCTAATCTTTTAGACATAAAATTACAAATTTTGTGAAATTATATATGAAAGTGCTATGCATAAGTTTTAATATTGTCATGTAATAAGTTTGCCATGTGTACTGCCTGGTTATTGGGTTATTGGGAAATCCACACATGTACTTGTCCCTTCTTCATTCTTAAAACAGATGAGAAGCCAAAGTTCAAGTAAGTTGTCATTTTCTCACAGAGACATCATTAGGAACTATGCTTATACACATGACTACAAATTGATTGAAACTGTTAATTTTATAATATATAATGATTTTATAGCTCATTTAAATTCTTTTATAAAGGCCATCAGGACCCAAGATCCCAGATGGTGAGAAAGTGGACTTTGATGTAAGTATTGTTGCATTAACATTGTGTCTGAATTACTGTACAAATTACGAGATGACTTGGAGATTTTACTTGGAGCTGTTCACGTCTTTGAATTCACAACTAGGGCTGCAATAAAATTTTGATAATCAATTCATCTAACAAGGTTAAGAATAATTTATTGACTATTCAAGCGATTATTGCAGTGATAAATCAACAGCTGTTTAAGGTGCACTCAGTGATTTTTACTTTATTAAAAAAGTTTTACTCCTAAAGAAATTAATTGTGATTTTGTAATATATCTATAAAATCATGAGCACTCACATGAGATGAAAACTCAAGTCAAATCACTAACCTTATAAAAGCTATTTTATTCTACATGGAGAGGGTCTCCTCATGGAGGCTGCCATGCTGGAATCACATGATCAGCCGAATGCTACTCGCTTAATCTCATTAACCAACATGTTATTGAATGCCTCCACTCATGGATTAAATCAGTCAAGGCTTACTCTGAATAATGAATTGCTACAATGGCATCAGTAACTGAAAACTCTTGGGTTTAAATGATTCTGCATCCAGGCCCCTGTGTGTCAGCGAAGTCCAAGATGACAAATAAATAAATAAAAAATACTAACAATAAATAAATGAGGATAAAAGTAGCCTATTGTAATAAAAAATAAAAAAATAAAAAACAATAATGTATTAGTGTTTTTTTTTTTTTTTTATCTTGTTTTCTAGTAAAATATATATAAAAATCCATTTAACAAGATAAATGTATTTGAGAAGCTACACTGCATTAGATATTATGACTTGTTTTCATAGAATACAGTATATATTTAATATAAGTGTTTTGTTTTATTGCATTGGCCAAAAATGTATTACATTGGCCTTGTTTTCACTCGTTTATACTTAAAATATAGCTGCAAGCAGCAATTATCGGGGTCCAAGCGCATGTGAAGAGAAGATGGCCAAAACAGCCAAATCTGACAAAATACATCCTGTAGATGTTGAGACTTGTTTTGTTGTCAAATTTCACCTGCTTTGATCACAGCTGTACAATTAGGATTTTTCACGGCTGCACAATTAGAAGGTTATAGCGTTTCCAAGCAGTGGAATGTTCTGAATGTTCTGAATTTGATGTGTGCAACATTTTTTTAACTTTTAATATTGTGCTCACAAGATATATCAGGCCAATTAGTCATTATGGGCCACATATCTTCCGAATGACTTATGGAATCAAATTTTTTTTTGAGAACTTTTTGTTCAAATAACTTTTTGTAAACATTCTCTAGATAATACATACCAAATTCCATGCAAATCAGACAAGTGGCCAAGGACAAGATCGAAAAAGTAGGTTTTTCAAAACCAAATCCAAATGGTAGAAAAAATGTATTGTGGAAATGTAAAGCCAAATTTCATCATGATCAGCCTTTCACACCTGAAGTTATTAGCTGCTGAAATTTGATTGGCTGTTGGCGGTCATATTTGGTGAATTGTATATATACTCTTGATAGCTCTTGAACCAAAGAAGATCATTGCCAAATTCCTCAATCAAATGGCTGCAGAGTTATAAGTGGTTTTAAGTTTTAGTGCACCCTTTGGGCAGACCTGGAAGAAATTTGGTTTGAATCCACAAAATGTCTTTGTGTTAAAGTTTACCAAGTTTTGTTAAGATCGGAGTTTGCATTCAGAAGATATACTGTAGGTCAATAAGTGAATTTGGACCTAGATCAAAAATTAATTGGCTTATCCTATATCTTAGAAGCGATTTGACAGATACATTTTTTGTCATAATTAAATGACAAAAATGACACGCACCAAATTTCATGTGAACTGGACCTACAACCTACTAGGAGGAGATCGAAAAAAGTAGTGGAAAAAAAAGATATAGATAAAATTAGACATATACATTTTGTTTGGCTTGACTCATAGGGACTCTAACCGCACAGTAAATGACAGTTTCAGAGTTTGTGCTTATATTACCTGCTTTCTTTTATTTGAATTATAATACAAGATGCATTACAGACGAAAAGAAGTAATAATCATTAGAGTTTAAGCAGATCTTGTTACTTCCCGTGAGATCAAATGACCATTCGACAACATACATTTTTGTCAACAATTTTTTATTGTTGACATTGTCTGTAATGAAGACTAATTGTTTCAGCCCTATTCGCAAAGCTTATTACGTAAAAACGTATTCACTCTGTTTGTTATTGACAGTAAAATAATCAATCACCTCTATATGTGCTTGAAAATATTTTTAAGAAAAGAGGAAGCGCTCCAGGTAACAGTTGCTTTAATAAAATGGTATAGTAAATATTTATAAACTAACATACCTTATAACTTTCATTAAGCTTTCATTAAATTTGAGTTTGTAACTTTTACGAGCTCTGTAAAGGTGTGAACAGATGTGAACAGTTTTTACAATTCGGGAAATTTCTGACATGAAGTGAATGTTTGACTCCATGTCTTTGAAACTCTTTTAAAAACAAATATTTATGTGTCAGTGCGATGAGGACAGTGACCATATTTTATATTATGTACTTACGGAAACTCACCATGTTGTCTGAACACAGGACATCCAGAAGAAACGTCAGAACAAAGATCTGATTGAGCTGCAGACCCTCATCGATGCTCACTTTGAGGACAGGAAGAAGGAAGAGGAGGAGCTCATCGCCCTCAAAGAGAGAATTGTGAGTGAATGTCACCCAAGAAGTAAAATTGTTATGAAATTTTTAGTTTGAACTTTTTGAGAAGTATTTTTGTAGTATTTTGCCTTGGCCACACAAACCCTGGTAGCAATGTCTCCAAATGGTGAAAGAACATCTTAGAACGTGGGAACAAGGACTTGTGAAAGCAAAATGTGGATGTGTTTTTGGTGGTCCTCCAACAGGAGAAGCGCAGATCTGAGAGGGCAGAGCAGCAGAGGATCCGGACTGAAAAAGAGAAGGAGCGCCAGGCGAGACGTGAGGTGTGTATTAGAGGTAGACTGATATATTTATAGTCTATAGTTGCTTTTTGGAACTATTGTTATCGGCAAAAATCTATTGCGATAGTTGCCGATAGTTTTTTTATCATTTCATAATAAGAGGTGATCCCTGGTGTGTTTAGGCCTTGTTTATACTTTAAAGTCCTGCGTTATGCACCAAATCTTCATTTCTTTCTGGTTATTTTGGGCATTTTGGTTGAACAATAAACTGCATCTGGGATTTCATTAATTTTGGACTCTTTGTTTGTGCCTGTCACAGTAAGGAAAGAATAAGAAATTTTTTGACATTCTAGAAATCATTTTGAAAAACTATTAGCCGATTAATCAGTTATTGGCCTTTGCCACCACCTTAGTTATCGGTATCGCAACATCCACTATCGGTCGACCTCTAGTGTGTATCACTGACCTTCTCAAAAGACATCCTACCTGTATTGTGTCCATCCTCTATTAAAGCACTTACATGTTCTGTTATCCATGTGTACGGCAACAGGAGGAGAGGCTGAGGAAAGAGGAGGCAGATGCTAAGAAGAAAGCAGATGAAGATGCCAAGAAAAAGTCAGCTCTTTCCAGCATGGGCTCCAACTACAGCAGCTATCTTCAGAAGGTCATTAGGTCTTAGTGGCTGAAAGGGAGAATGAATGACTGATATGAATGTGGCTGAAATGTTTTGCCTCTGTTGCTCTTCAGGCTGACTCCAAGAGAGGTGGCAAAAAACAGACAGAAAGAGAGAAGAAGAAGAAGATCCTGGCTGAGAGACGCAAGCCACTCAACACTGACCATCTCAGTGAGGACAAACTCAGGTCAGTTATATCCCATTCTATCGTAATAAATTAAAGCAGATGTGTATATGCAGTCAGATCTCGCTTACTTGTGTCTTGTGTCCTGGACTTCAGGGAAAAGGCAAAGGAGTTGTTTGAATGGATGAAGACCCTTGAGTCAGAGAAGTTTGACCACATGGAGAGGCTGAAGAAACAGAAATACGAGGTGAGAAAACAATTACTGAAATGGACAAGAGGACCAAAAATAGTCATCAGAACAAGCACATCCCAGTGTTTTTCACTATTATTTTATACTTTGAAGTAATGTCCAGTTATAAGTCATTTTACAAAGGTGAGTCTCTGCAGTTAGGAGCTACAAAGGGTTTGTTGGTCAATTATGTCTATTACACTGCTTTGATTTGATGAGATCTGAACACAACTCTGATCTTCTTCAGGTTACCACATTGCACAAGAGAGTGGAGGAGTTGAGCAAATTGTAAGTCAAGTTGTTGGTTTTAATGCATGGCACCCTCTGCTGTGCAAGCCCAGTATGTGGCTGCTTCAGTGAATTTAACAGATTTGCTGTGGTGGGGAAAAGGTGGTGATGCTCTCACTTTAGCAAGAGATTTGTAAATATGAGGGTACATTTATGGCAATTTTTTAGGGATGATTTTGAGTGAAATTCTGATTCAATACGAATTTAATAACTAGTCTATATGAAGGACATATAAAGTAAAATAACAAAGTATTTTACCATTTGTGACTGTTGGAACATGCTCATAGCACCTTGCTTATGTTGACCAGACAGAAACTAATGTAAGGATCCATATATCCCAATTGTGGTATTTTTTTAAATTTCCAGTATTAAGGCTGATGTCTGTACACAGACAAACAATAGATTTATAAGTTAAATTCTCGATTAAATTCAAAAAGTATCAAAAGCATTTCATTATGACCACAGTGATGGTAAGTAAATCCTGTTATGTACATTATTGTGTGATAAATATGAATTAATTCACTTTAAGTCCTTCATTTTCGATGGATGGATGGATGGATGGATGGACACATGGATTGATGGATGGAGAAATGGACAGATGGATGGATGGATGGATGGATGGATGGACACATGGATTGATGGATGGAGAAATGGACAGATGGATGGATGGATGGATGGATGGATGGACACATGGATTGATGGATGGAGAAATGGACAGATGGATGGATGGATGGATGGATGGATGGATGGATGGATGGACACATGGACTGATGGATGGAGAAATGGACAGATGGATGGATGGATGAATGGATGGACACATGGATTGATGGATGGAGAAATGGACAGATGGATGGATGGATGGATGGATGGATGGACACATGGACTGATGGAAGGAGAAATGGACAGATGGATGGATGGATGGATGGATGGATGGATGGATTTAACAGTGACAGTGAAAGTACATTTGCTCACCTGGTTTCTTTTCACTGTCATTTTCGTATTACAGCAGCAAGAAGGGAGCCGCCGCTCGTCGCAGGAAGTAAACGCATCTACTTGCAGGCCAAGACCAACACAAAGAAGATGGACAAGAATTACATTCATCCTTCCCTTTCAATCTGTGCTGCTTACACTCCAAACTCAGTAGCTGCTGTAGGTCAAATACCAATGAACTCTTTCTCGCTTTGAACTCTTATTTGCTTCCAGTTTATGTCATGTAAATAAAGTGTAACTATAAAGCCTAAGTCAGTAGATCTGTTCTTATTCAAACATCAATAAAATCCTTGTTTTTAGACATGTTATCCAAGACCATTGTGTTCAAAACTTCACCACTGCATAGGCATTCAATACATGTTAAGTAAAAACCACGTGAAGCAGTGCGATTAATTATGGGACATTTAACATAGCCTTCACACTATTTTGTCATTATATCAACAACAACAAAATGATTACACATGTTACATCCATGAAACTAGTGTCATTCATTCGCTCACTAACCTTGTCTGTGCAAGTTATATCCAATTTTCAACTCCAGTCATGATGACCACCTCAATCTCACATTCAACCATAACCAGAAATCCATCCGCCTTGAGAAGTAGTCCCACAAAACTGAGCATTTACACATCTTTACAGTTCAAACAACACCTTTATTTTTTTTTTATGCATGGAAATATTAAAATAGGAGATTTAATAAAATTATGAGCTACATGTTTCTGCTTTTAAACCACTAGAATGCATTGGCTCCTGTGTTTTCAATGAAGTGCCTTACTGTAATTTTAAAGTAGCCTACAGTGCATACACAAATTTAGCTCGTTTTTACAAACTAATAAAGGGTCGAACTTACTTTTTTGAGGTATTGGACGGATGATGTCAACAGATCTTAACCTGTATTGAAGCCAGAACATTAATTTTAAATTAATAAATGTGGCTTCTGCATGTGCCATACATCTTCTCTACTCTTGTGAATGAATGACTTTTTGGAATAATCTATAAAAATAAAAAGTGGTAACCTGCAATTACCATTAAAAAAACTAATTCTACCTGATTACTACCTTTTTAACTCTTGACATTAGTTTTGTTGTCGAAACCAGTGGAAAAAAAAAATAAATATAAATAAAAATAAATAAATAAATAAATAATTTATTCAAGTAATCTATTTATTTTTTATTTATTTTTTATCGGTGTAAACTCCACATTGAGCATAAGCAAGCTGTGTGGGTTACAACACTACATTAAAATATGAAATGTGTACATGGTCGAACACAGTGCATTTAGCCACTGGTCAAAACCAATGTAGGAAAACATAGGAGGCAGAAAAAAATAAATAAATAAACAAAAATAATAAGGTTCAGGCTACATAAGATGGTGCTGTTGTTATGTTTCCATCAGCCCCGAAGTTTTCCCTTTTTCACGCTTTTCATTTAATTCATACACAGATAAAACTGCATGAGAGGGGATTATTATTCCTAAATTATTCCAGAAATATTTGAGAACCCACAATAAATCAAGCAAACTAATCTGCTGTAAAAGTGAAGCAAATGACATCTTTTATTCAAACTTATACTTAAACTTTGAAAATGCTGTCATTACAAGTTCATTAAAAACATTTTTAGCCTACATTATATAGACCTATAACATACAAATAGTAAACTATATTTTTATTCCATGTGCCAGAAACTGTTAAATGGCATGTTTATAGCAATTATTAGCTGTGTTCCTATCATTATATATATATATATATATATATATATATATATATATATATATATATATATATATATATTTAGCCTTGAATTTAGCAGCACTAAATTGCTAGCTTGGAGTCTGTGGAACTGGACAAAATTTAAAACTCAATAGCATATTTTTATTGTTATTATTACTAATAATATTGGTAATTGGGATAATTAGTTTTGTATCCTTCCCACTAAATTAACTACAAAATAATAATAATAATAATAATAATAATAATAATAATAATAATAATAAAATAAAATACAAATCACACTATGGAATAAATCACAAAACTGCTTCAGAAATGGTTCAGTATAAATAGTTATATTTTTATTAATCCGACATTCACTCGTTTAAGAAGTATAAATATAAAGTTTAACACAAGACACAACAAGCTAATGTTTCAAACAGGCATAATTAAATACATTAAATGTTCGTTCATTTTCCTTGCTTTAACAAAACAGATCTTATTTACACATGTACAAAAGTGGTCCTACTTTTTCTGAAATACGATTCTCTCGTAAATAATTAGGAAATAAAAGGTGATGGTGACAAAACATACTCACAAAGGGAAACATATGGTCACGTGGATACAATTATATAAATAAGCATAGTGAAGAAACTCACTTCTGCTGATCTGCTGACAAATTTTTCATAATGGAATTTGATGTTTTCCACAGCATATAAATAAAATAAAGAATAAAAAAGCGCGAGCGAAAGAAAGAAAGAAAGAAAGAAAGAAAGAAAGAAAGAAAGAAAGAAAGAAAGAAAGAAAGATCATTCGTTCCTAGTTTTCCAGCAGTGGATCGAAAAGGTCTTACTTTAGTCGTTAAGATCGGAATTGCCATTTTTATTCTGCTGAATGTTTCTTTCAGATTGTCTTTTTAAATTTGCTGAAATGTTGTGAATCTTTATAGCACTTGGTAGATGGGATCCTGAGTCTTCTGTTGGGGGCAGTTGGTCGGGGAGGGTGCAGGGACCCCGGTCTCACTCAGGACAGACCCTTCCTGGGGAGAACACGGGCTTCCGTCGGGCCCCTCCGGCAAAGACAACACGGGACACGCGGGGGTCTCCTTGGAAATTCTCTCCACGATGCTGGATAGGCAATCCAAACTCGACACCACTGCGTTTTTATTATTCCGTGCATCAGCTGTAATAAATAAATAAATAAGAATGGATTTGAACTTTTGAGTTACTCAATGTCACAACAAACACAAACTACATTTACGCTTTTTTTTTTTGGATAATGACATTGGATTTTTCTGGGTATATGACGTACCATTTGGCGTCTCGTTGAAGTAAGAGCTGTCATAACTGTTCCTTCTTCTCGACTGACATGCGGGACCCATGAAATCCATCTAGAAAAGAAAAATATATATATTTAACCTGAATAAAAAATAAATAAATAAATAAATAATAATAATAATAATAATAATAATAATAAAAACGACAAAGAATACGAAAAATGAACGTAATTATAAAGCTGTATTTCCCTGAATGCTGAACATGACGCGATGCCATGGTAATATCATGATAATTATTTAGGCTAAGTGCATTTTCCTTTTTAAACATTTGTCTTAAATACTTAAAATATATCAGTTAAATTCATTTAATCTCGTTGGAAAATTACTCAATCAAATTTGATGGTAATTTGTTATGAAATCAAATGCTTAAATCTAAAAAGAAAAATAGTTTTTTCGAGTGTGAATTTTTCCCTATTCCAAAAAATAACATGATATTAATGAATAAATACAGCAAACAATTTAATGCAATAAAGAAAAACTGGCTATAATAAGCAGCCTATAAATAGGCTATAATATGCAATATAGTTTATTTTATTGTAGTTTCGGTTACTGTATTCAATCTTTAACAAAATTAAATGAATAAAACGTTAAATATCTAAGGATTTTTAATTCAATTTGATGGAAATTCATTGTCAAATGGAAATGCGTCAATCTTACAAATAGGCTTAACGTTTTTTTATTTTTTTATTTTTTTATTTATATTTTTTTAATTATTATTATCACTAATATTTAATATAAAACAGGCCTATAATGTTACATAAACATGTAATAAAACCTCTTACCATGCCATCAGAGCAGTTGGATCTCGGGCTGGAGGCGTCTGAGTCTCCACTGTAATGTTCCAGAACTGGGTAATAGTTTTCTTCTTGACCCCTGAGCAGCGCCTGCAGAGACTCAATGTAACTGATCGCGTTTCTCAGAATCTCCACCTTTGGCAGCCTCTGGTTCGGGTTGGTGGACGTGCATCTCTTGAGGGTCTCGAAAGCGTCGTTCACTTTACTCAGTCGCCTCCTCTCCCGCATGGTCGCGGCTTTGCGGCGGTCAGCATTAGTGGTTTTTCTCTTGCAGGCTTTGCATGCCCACAGCAGACACCTGCCGGCCTGGTGATGCCCGCTGGGCGCCCGGACGTGCTCGTCCTCGATATGGTGATGCTCGTCGGGCTTGAGCAGGCTCACATGGACGAGCCTGGGGTCCAGGTCTTCGAAGAAATGCATGTCGTTGGTGTTGAAGCAAGGGTCATCGTAGAAATCATCAGCTGAAGGGATGGGGAACGGAATATCCGACAACTCCATCAAAATTGTTTAGGGGGAAAAAAAAGACCTACTTGGAGTAATCTTGAATGATTCCCAAGCAGTATTATAGATCTAGAAAGGTTTTTAAGGATATAGGAATATTAAGACAAGTTCCTTTCAATCTTGAAACAAGTTAATGCTCAAGACAACTGTTAGAAGTCGCAGGTCCTTTAAAAGTTACTTCACTTGTACCCTTCAGGTACTTGTTGCTGGTAAGGGAGCATGGCCAGTTTATATAGCAGCTTAGCCGGGCCGGGGGCGTGTTCTGGATGTGACTGTTTGACCAATGAACGTGTGCACCGAGAAAGAGGGCGGGGTTTTCAGGGCCCAGGACTGCAGCTAACACAGTGTCATAAAAATGTTAAAATGATAAATGCGTTTATAAATAATCGTTAAAGTTGTTCTCATCACATTGGTTCTGTTGTAAACTGAACTCAAATACAAGTTTCAATGAGATGGAACTGACAGCAAATCCCAGTTGTCAGCTTATCATAAGTTAAAATCCAATTTCCTAAATTTTCCCATGCAGGCCTACAGAGTACAATAGTGACGTAAGTTTCGATTGCAAAAGCCAAAACACTGGAACACTTGTAATAAATGTATTAAATCTGAAATACTTTATACACTCACACACATACAAGAACAGCATTGAAAGAACACAAATAGTCTACAAATAGCCTAATATATATATATATATATATATATATATAATGCAAATTCTGCCAGTGAAAGTTAATTTGGTTCATGATGTATTTATGACGAGGCCCATTTTATTGAGCGTTCCTTACAATAGCCGACACACACACACACACACACACACACACACACATACACACATAAACACACACACACACACACACACACACACACACACACACACACACACACACACCGACATCACAGCTCAACAAAAGGGGGCGTTATTGAGCCAAATGAGAGTTCAAAGCTCTCCATTTTCTGAAGAAGGCATTTTCTGCAGTTTGGCTTATTCTTTTTTTTTTTTTTTTTTTGCCAGAATCACCCACTTTTTATTTTTTCATTTTTACGTTTTTAATCACACACACATTTTATTTTTAGAGGAACAACTATAATTACACAATTACCCTGATAATTAAGCGTCAAAAATAAATATATAAGGATACATTTATTTATTGAGGTACTTTTGTACAGTAAATAGAACAAGACTGTAAAAAGGTTCTTTGTGGGACAGATAAAGGAGGAAGCGGGAGCCGGTTTCCACAGTCCAGTGAGTCACTCTTTATTATCAATAAAACAGAAATTGCTTTTCAGCTTACACCAACCAAAAGACTGCTTTTCAGCAACAATCAAACCAGAGTGAATCAATTCAGGGGTGGACCGGGGTGGGCCTGGGCCAACCCAAATTAGACCTAGGCCCACCCAGAATATTAGAGATTATTCTTTGACTTCAAATATATATTTATAAAATAGTAAAAAAAAAAAAAAGAATCCAAAATTCTGATTTCTGCAAGTGTGAAAGAACCGTTTGATTGTGCCACTTCTATGTTGTTAAGGAAAATTTGGTAAAAAACATTTAGGCGAAAACTTGTCCCATCCATTTTTACTGAGGCCCACCCAAAAGTAATTTCCTGGCTACGCCCTTGAATCAAACACCCTTTATAACAGCCACGCAGTCTCTGGTAGGTATCTCTCTCCTCTCTCTGTGGACTAGGCCGCTTTTATCTCCCCTGTCTCTCACTGCAAACACAGAACAAGTCATTAGCCACAATTCACCCCAGGTGGAAACCCTTACTGCTTCCTCTCTCCCTCAGGCAAGACCTCTACCGTGCCCCCACCTCCACAAAGACTTAAAAAATATGGGCAGTGCTGGATAATATTCAATGGTCAAAGATTTCAAAATGAACACCAAACATGGATTGTAAATTATTTTATTAAAACAAAATCCACACACAAAATACAGAAATAATTACAAATAACACTTATAAATTGGTGCAACACACTCTGCGAGCATTGGTCAAGAGGTCACCTACGAGCTTGAACTTTGGGACGAGGGGCTGAAGGAACTGACTTTTGATTATACTGGCAGTATGAGGATCTCCACACTCAAGCACCAATTGACTCAGCTCCGCCAAAATGAACAGCTCCTCATTCCATTGGTTCAGCATGAACTCCAGAGCAGGAAGAACAGCACTCACCTGTTCAGTGCCTGGCCTCTACACACACACACACACATACACACACACACACACACACACACACACACACATACACACATACATGTTGGTCTACCTATCATTATGAGGACTTTCCATAGACATAATGTTTTTTATACTGTATGAACTATAGATTCTATCCCCTAACCCTAACCCTAAACCTAACCCTCACAAAAACTTTCTGCATTTTTACATTTTCAAAAAAACGTAGTTTAGTGTGTTTTTTAAGTGATTTAAATTATTGGGACACCAGAAATGTCCTCATAAACCACATTTATAGCATAATACCCTAGTAATTACCAGTTTGTAACATAAAAAAATTGTCCTCGTAAACCACTTAAACCTGCCCACACACACACACACACACACACACACACACACACACACACACACACACACACAGGGTTATTTCAATAATAAAAAGTGAGGATATCTCATAGACTTCCATTGATTTCATAGCAGGTTAATGATATTTTATATCCCCTAACCCTACACCTAAACCTAACTCTCACAGAAACCTGTGCACATCAGTAGATTTAAAGTAAGATTTGGCCGATTTATGGGCCTTTTTTTACCAGTGAGGACCACCTAAAATGTCCTCACTACTGGGTTTTGAACAAGTTTCTCTATATTAGTGAGGACATTTTAAAAAATTTGGCACTCAGAAATATAGTAAAACCTGTACACAAACACACACACACACACACACACACACACACACACACACACACACACACACACACACACACACACACATCGACATCACAGCTCAATTAGTCAGCAAACAAGTGTTAACACTCATAAGAGCTGCTGTTTTTATTAAGAACAATTAAACAAAAGAACATTGTACATTATAGAATGGATAGTTCTAGTCCTGAATTCTGATTAGTCAATATAGTGTTCCAGCTGTGCTAAAATACCATGATATAGTAAGTCACAACATAAAACACTGGCTTAACATATCACTGGTGAATCATTATTTTTATTGTATAGCAATGGGATTGTCTTTTAGCAGGAAGTTACAAAAAATTTGCTTTATAAAACAATGTTTTAATGAAAATTTGTGTGTATAATCATTTTTTATATGTACTAACCATTTAAAAAAGCAGTGAGGCACTTGAGGCCATGCTATTTTGTCAATATTGGGCTTTGAAGTCATCCATTAGGCCCAAACCAACCTAGTCTCATAGAATGAACGTTACAGTTTTGCAAACTGACTTTTACGTGCTGAATTCTATGTTTTACTGCAGTTTCTTGGTGAAATTAACACTAGAAGTGCTACAACAACTGTGCGTTTTATTCACTTTCACACAAATCATGACTATTACGGCTGATAATGACTTTATAAACATTTATTTATCACACACTGATATGTTTTGATATTGAAACATTTTTACTCTAACGCATCATTTGAAAAACTATACATTTTAACGCTTGTATTACAGACTCACCTACATTTACACATTTATTCCAAAGTGATTAGCTTCTGCGGAAGCTCACCTGATAGAGTATTGGACTTTAGACTCGGAAAAACGCGGTTTGAGCCTAGGTAAACAAGCAAGCTGACACAAAATAATGTGGTTGCTTCAGGAAATGTGCTTTAATTTCGCATTTTGTTTTTGGACACTATGGGTTAGGTTTAGGTATTGGTTAAGGGTAAGGATGTCTGTTTTGTGTCAACCTCTCATTTGATTTTAGATCACTATTTGTTAGGTTTAGGTTAAAGATTTAGGTTAGGTTTTACTCATTAAAACCTCCATCTAACTTTCACCTTAAAACCTCGACTGATTACGACACCATTTCACTCACTTTTGGCACCACCCCCCCCAAACTGGACATTTGGGAAACTGCAGCGCAATGTGTCATTACTAATGTAATTTCGTTTTGCAAAAATATTTGTGATATATGTAATATTTATGTCATCAGGCTGGCCCAAACTGTGTAAATGAACAAAAAGAGCATGCAGTTGTTTCACAGTGTGCACAACCATCACCCAGCACGGTTGGACGATAACAAGGTGTTCAAAATGGACTGATGGACCCTCACCAGTCCTAGTCCGGATCAGTTTTACACAAATCATAAAAAGCAGGGATGGGTGGATGGTAAAATAAATAGAAAGTACAGAAAAAAGATGAGAGGACGCAGTGTAAAGTGACTGCAATGCTAGTGCCAATCCATCTGGAACTACAATTAATGCACTGTCCTTCTGCCTTCTCACATTAATCTCCCCAATTTTCCAGAACTCGAGGGAAACATATACCATGAAAGGCATTAAATGGGAGATCTCTGCAAAGCACCCCCTGTGGGTTCACCCCCATCTCTCCGTGTTCTGCCCTCTATCCCCACCCCAAAAGCTGCTGCCCCATCCAGCCAGCCAGGAGCCCTTATCAGAAGTGATATCTTTAATTTTTGGAGGAAAATAATTTTTTTATTCTTATTATTTGTATTATTCTTATTATTATAACAACCATTTAATGTTTTGAAAGTCTGCATGTGAACGCTGACAGAAGTAACTTCAAGCCAAACCCTGCAGCATAAGTAGGTGCTGTTTCCTTTAAGAAACATCATGGTCAACAAGTTTGATCATATAGCTTTGTCTTATAGTATATAGTGGCCTTTATTTTTATTTTTATTTTTACAAGTTGGTTTGAGAGTTACTGTACCTGGAGGTTCTTTCAGCAGAACATTCCTCCACGCTGGGACAGGTAATGCAGCATTGCCTCTGCCCATTCTTGTTCTTTCACAGATTCCAAATGGAAAAATGCTGCTACTCTCGGTAAAGCCAAATCATTATGCTAAATATGTTGGCCTATAAGACAACAAGAAGAGAGGACAGCTCTGATTTTAAAGCATAATAACAGGAAAACAGAGTTGTGGTTTTGCAAACCACAATTTCCTCAGATGTTTCCTGTAGCAAAAGGGTTGAGTTGTATTGAGTATTGAATTAAAATAGAAAAACTGTTTTTTATCAAAGCAACAAATCAATATCATTACATAATATTTACAGAAAAATATATCATATGTACAGAAAAATGTTTGCAACATTGAAAAGAAATGCAACTCTGCAATACAGTCTAATACTTTAAAATAAGGTGCATTAGGTATCATATGAACTAACAATGAATAATATATTTCTACTGCATTGTTAATCTTGGTTAATGTTTATTTATTAAAGCACAATTGTTTATTGTTCATTCATGTTAGTTTAATAATGCATAAACTAATGTTAACACAAACTTATTTAAATAAATATTTATGCTTTTAAATTAACATTAATGAAAATAAATAAGTGCTGAAAAAGTATTGTTCATTGTTATTTTATATTAACTTATGCAATAAACTAATGTCAAGTAATACAACTTTATTGCAAAGTGTTACCAAATATATAAATGATTTGGGGCTGTTCGTTACATTAGTACTCTGCAATGCAATGCAACTGTGCATGTTTACTGCAAAGTTTTCATCTACCAGCGCCTCCAGTCTGTAAGAGACCTCCAGAAGTAAGGTGGAAACACTCAATAGACTTTCCAACCCGATCTCATGAAAAGTCGTACATAATTTACGAGTTGGCTATTTTGTATGGTCTCGCACGATGTTGTTCGCATAAACTCTTACGAATTCACCACGTACAAATTCCCGGATGTCTAAAGCAGAAGTAAGCGTGAGTTCCGCGCATGAGGCGTTAAGGACATACTTATTAATATTATGCCCTTACTCAAACCCCTTATCTAAACTTAACCAATCAATAGAGTTTGTAAACATGACAGGAAGCTGTTGTGTGTGACAGAAGCAATGATGTCCAGCAGCGTCATTGGCTGTAGTGAAAGTCGTAGGAGTTCAAATGAGTGCAGTTGCATGATATCATATGAATTACTCAAATTGAGAAAAGTTGTACGAATACTGACGTTTTCGCCGTGAGAGTGTGTTGGACTTTCCTTCACAACAGACGGAAGGTTTTGCTTCGCCTGACTCCCGACAACAGAAACATGTGTTTCACAGAGAGGGAGATTGGTTTTTATTTTCTTGATTTTCGGTTCAGACATGTTTACGAGGTAACGGTGCATGAAATCTTAGTCAATACTGTCCTAGACGAATGTGTTGAATCTGCCTTAATATTATTCTTTACACCGCAGTAAAGATAGTTTGCCATTTGAAACTCAGACGTTGGCTATAATCCCGCTATACGCTGTCATAGACATGCAAATAATGTTGCATGTTATTCTTCAAGATTTGTGAATTCAGATGACATCATCCTCCGCTCTGCAATTGGTCGTTTAAATTCTAACACCTAGAAGACTGAAACCACTCTCATCTTGACCAGTCTGATTTGTGAATTTTTTTCACAGTAGTTTGTCTTCCTGTCAACCCTTTTTAAGTCCATGAGTCGGAACGGTGACAAATAAGCGCTCTTCACTTTTCACTCTTCACTTCCACGCAGTCTGGTTTCATGCAAATTTACTTGTTTTAGATAGAGCCTAATTTGTGAAAACTTTCACAATCACATTTGGTCACATTTGATTGTATCTTTGTTGTGTTTTAAGCCAATAGCAAAACAGTATTCTGCGCTTGCGCACCGAGGTGTTGAATGCGATAATGGCGATTGAGCAGTAAAGACGTGTTTGAGCATATCTCCGATCTGAGTGTTTTTCTTACCATCTGTGTAAGTGTTAAAATGCAATAGAATTGGCGACGAGATTTGAAAAGAAAGTGTAGTGCAGCAAAACCACAAAAGAGTGGAAATATTTGTGTCTGCCCTAAAACAAAAGAAGAATAAGGAAACGTCTGGGTGTGTCGGACAAATGGATGCTTTTGACAGTATGGTGGAAGACTGGGCAACGTATGTGGAAAGAGTTGAATAGTAGTGTTTAGCCAATGACATCGCGGATGAGAGAAAAGTGTCCGTTCTCTTGAGTGTAATGGGTGCGAAAACATACAACCTTTTGCGCAGCTTAACTGCACCAGTAAAGCCAGCGGAGAAACAATTTAAAGAAATTGTGGACGTGCTGCAAACGCATTTGAATCCAAAGCCCTTGATAATCGTGGAACGCTTTCGCTTCCATAAGCGTAACCAACAAAAGACAGAATCAGTATCTGAGTACATAGCTGAGCTCCGGAGGCTCGCAAAGCACTGCCAATTCAGAGATAGGTTGTCTGACGCGCTCAGGGATAGGCAGTGAGGGCACGCAAAAGAGGCTCCTGACTGAGAGAGATTTTACTCTGATCCGAGCACTAGAAATTGCCGTCTCTATGGAAACAGCTGTGAAAGACGCGCTGGAACTGCAAAGAAAGGCGACAGCTGAATGTCACATAAACAAATTTGCAACAAATGGAAGTGATAAATGGAAGTCCAATATGTTTCAGATGTGATAAAAAGTCACATGACCCTGCTGAATGCTGGTTTAAAGAGAAAGAGTGCAGACAATGTCACAGAAAAGGACACATACAGAAAATGTGTAAAGCAAAACAAACCGAGAAAAAGAGAAGGACATTTGCAAAAAGAAATATAAGTGTAAATTATGGCATTGGAAAAAAGATGGCATTGGAACACTGCAACACATCAAAGCAAAGCTTACTATTGAGTGTGATGTGCAGCCAAAATTTCACGAGGCATACCCTGTACCATATTCAGTATGCCCAAAAGTGGAGGCTGAGCTAAAATGACTAGAAGAACAAGGAATCCTGTCTAAAGTAAACTGGACGGACTGGGCTACACCTATAGTACCAAATGTCAAGAAAAGTGGTGATGTACGAATCTGTGGTGACTTTAAGGTCACAATTAACCCAGTCCTGCAGGCAGATCAGTATCCATTGCCTCGCATAGAGGAAATTTTTGCATCACTGTCAGGTGGGCGGCATTCTTCATAAATCGATCATGCCCAGGCATACTCACAAATGGGGATGGAAGAATCTTCACAGAAGTACCTGACGATAAACATGCACAAGGGTCTCTTTCACAATAACAGACTTGTCTTCAGGGTTTCATCAGCTCCAGCTGTGTGGCAAAGAGCCATGGATCAAGTTTTGCAAGGTATTCCAGGCACACAGTGCTATTTAGATGATATTATAGTCACTGGTTATGATGACGACACTCACCTGGCAAACTTGAATGCTGTTCTTGCAAGGCTTGCTGAGTATGGACTGAGAGCAAACAAAAGTACATGTGAATTCTTCAAAGATTCAGTTGAATACTGTGGACATAAAATTGACAAGGGCAGCCTTCACAAATCTCCAGACAAAACCAATGCAGTTTTTAAGGCACCAAGGCCAGAAAATGTGAACCAGCTTCATTCATTTCTTGGTCTTGTGAATTATTATCACAAAGTTTTGCCAAATCTTTCCACAGATGTATATCCATTGAGTGCATTGCTGCAACCGAAAAGCAAATGGATGTGGTCCAAAGAGTGCGACAAAGCTTTCAAAACAGCTAAACAATTAATCACGTCAGAGACTGTGTTAACACATTATGACCCCAGTCTCCCTTTGCGTCTAGCTTGCAATGCTTCGCCATACGGAATTGGTGTCATATTGTCTCACAAAATGACAGATGGATCTGAGAGGCCAATCACATTTGCATCTAGGTCCTTGACTGCTGCAGAACGCAAATATGCCCAGATTGATCAGGAAGGCTTAAGCTTCTAGTGAAACACTAGATTCACACTGTGACGAGGAGGAGGGCGTGGCCAGGCCAAGAGGATGCACACCTGGCCCTGAGTTGCCCAATCAGCGGGAGAGAGATAAAAGGAGAAGCCGGGGACGCCAGAGAGAGAGAGAGACGCACAGAGCAGTGTTCGTGTGTGTGCACTTTTTTTTATGTTAAGTCTTCGTCACTGTTTTATTAAAAGTCTGTTGATTGTTATCCAGTTCCTGCTTCCTCCTTTCCCAAACAAGTAGAGATCTGTTAAACTGGTGCCGAAACCCGGGAAAGGAGGAAGGGCAAACGATCCGGGAGAACTCGCCGGTGCCGTCCGGCAGGAGACGGAGGAGCCGCTGCCGTCTGCCAGGAGGAGCCGTTGCCATCCGCCAGGGGACGGAGAACCCTCTGCCATCCGCTGGGAGGTGGTGAAGCGGCTGTCGTCCGTCAGGGTGCGGAGCAGTGGCTGAGGAGCGGGTGGGCGGCATGCCTGCGGGAGCCAAAGAAGAGTGTTTTCTTTTCTCTCTCTCTCTCCTCTCTCTCTATCTTTCTCTCCTACTTGCTCTTTCTCTCTCCCCCTCCCTCCCTCCCTTCATCTCGCTCAGATTCTCAGGAGGCGGGGAGGACCATCGGGTGGCGGAACGGCCAGAAGGGCAGTGTCTCTCTTCCAGAGATGGTGGGGGAGTAAGCCAGTCCGGATGGCGCCCCGGCCTGAATCGGGTGGTAGAGGAGTGTGACAAGGAAGCTCCCGCTCCCTCCTTTCCCAGATGAACAGAGATCCATTACACACAAAACTGGATTTGTGAAAACTTTCACAGATTGATTTTACTCAGTTTGATGGCATTGGTTTTTTGTTGACAAATTACATTTTTATATGAATGATACGTCAACTAGCTAGTCATTTTTTTAACCCTTGTGCGGTGTTCGGGTAATTTCTGACCTATCTTGATTTAGTTTCTTTAATAAAAACTGTATCCTTCATCTCGGTAGGCCAAGTCTTTGTTACTTTTCCTACATTTGCCATCTGAACACACAAAAAATTGGACTGTATTCAATGAGTTTAGGCCACGCAACAAAAAAAAGTGACACTCGTGGTGTTCCAGTTCATTTTTGACCCATCGTAGGAAATGAATGGGAAAGACTAAAACACAGAGCAATTACAACACTAAGCCTATAACTCTGATTTTCAGGTAAACTGTTGACTCAAGAATTCAAAAAAGGGATAAATGACAAAAATTGATCTGTGAAAAAAATTCACAAATCAGGATGGTCTATTTAAGCTTAGTGTGACCCATCTAGTTGGTCATTTTGTTGAATGGTAAGAAGTTTATTGATTTTATGGCTTAGTTTATGAATGATAAATGCTAATAAATGCTAATATGCATGAAACCATCAAACTGAGTGAAATCAATCTGTGAAAGTTTTCACAAATCCAGTTTTGTGTGAAAATTGTGTTTTTCTATCATAAATTTCATGTGTTTCAAGAATGTGACCTTTCAAAGCCTTTAACAGATTTTTCAGGTAAACTGTTGACTCCAAAACTCAAAAAAGGGTTAAAAGACAAAAACTGATCTGTGAAAAAACTTCACAAATCATGAAGGTCAATTTGAGCCTACTATGACCCATCTAGATTGTCAGTTTTAGGCCTTCTATTACTTTTATGGCATATATCCTTAATTTTTCACAATGCCAATATGCATGAAGCCATTAAAATGACTAAAATCAATCTGTTAACATTTTCACAATCCAGGTTTTTGTGAAACTAGTGTTTTTCTATCATAATTATCATGTGTTTCAAGAATGTGACCTCTCAAATCCTATAACAGATTTTTCAGGTAAACTGTTTACTCCAGAACTAAAAAAAGTGTTAAGAGACAAAAACTGATCTGTGTAAAAAATTACAAATCAGGATGGTCGATTTAAGCTTAGTGTGACACATCTAGGTGCTCATTTTGTAAAATTATAAGACGTTTTATTGGTTTTATGGCTTCGTTTTTGAATTATTCAAAATGTCAATATGCGTGAAACCA
This sequence comes from Myxocyprinus asiaticus, assembly GCF_019703515.2. Lineage (NCBI taxonomy): Eukaryota > Metazoa > Chordata > Actinopteri > Cypriniformes > Catostomidae > Myxocyprinus > Myxocyprinus asiaticus. The sequence continues at coordinate 7,611,148 of NC_059391.1, forward strand.
TCAAACTGAGTAAAAGCAATATGTTAAAGTTTTCACAAATCCAGTTTTGTGTGAAACTAGTGTTTTTCTATCATTATTATCATGTGTTTCAAGAATGTGACCTCTCAAAGTCTGTAACATTGATTTTTAAGGTAAACTGTTGACCCAAGAACTCAAAAAGTTGGTTAAATGAAAAAAAAATTATCTGTGAAAAAATTTACAAATCAAGATGGTCCATTTAAGCCTAGTGTGACACGTCTAGGTGCTCATTTTGTAGAATTATAAGACGTTTATTGGTTTTATGGAATAGAAAATTTATTTAATCACAATGCCAATATGCATGAAACCATCAAAATGACAAAAATCAATCTGTGAAAGTTTTCACAAATCTAGTTTTTTGTGAAACCAGTGTTCCCTATCTGTCACTCACTCAACGTTGTGTCGATGTAGTGACACAAGGGGTCACCCTTGGGAGCCGCAAACACTCTGATCTTTGAGAAAAGGCCAGTGGGAATTGGCGAGTGGAATTTGTATGCCACTCCCCCGGACATACGGGTATAAAAGGAGCTGGCTCGCAACCACTCATTCAGATTTTCTCTTTGGAGCCGAGCGGTTGTATTTCACTGAGCTGAATTCCTCCGCCGATCCATTCACCTACAAACTGCTGGATTTATGGCGAATTTCAGCAGCTTCTCCCCCTCTGCACCGGTGGAGTGCAGAGAACGCCCCTGGGTGCTTCGGCAGACTAAAAGAGTATATTCTTCCTCTGAAAGAGTATATTTTCCTCTAAAAGAGTGGCACTTATGAGAGCATCTCTTTAAAGATGGCTTTCCGTTTGTGTATATTTCCTGGTTGCGGTCATTACCTCTCCACTTCTGACAGCCACGATCGCTGCCTTACATGTTTGGGCGCTGCGAGAACATGACAATGGCAACGTGCGGTCACGGCTTTCTTTCGTAAGCGGGAAAGCCACCCCAGCGGCTCCCCGCCTCGGTCCTTCTACCTACGGGTATGAGGTTAGCGCTGGGGGCAATTTGGTTGACCTCAATGGGAGCAGCTCCACCGGGAAGCCCCCCACGGACCTCCCATTCCCCAGCATGCTCGTCCACTCTCCCCTGAACCCTCGCGGCTCGATGATTGGTTCCTAGGCCCAGAGCACTGCTCACAGCCACGGCCCACCCCGGTCCCTTTCTTCCCGGAGGTGCATGACGAGCTGACGAGGTTGTGATGGGCATCATTCACTGCCCGGACCCGATCTTTCAGCTCCCCCGCTCTCACAACCCTCAATGGTGGGGCTGCCAAGGGGTACTCGGCAATCCCCCAGGTGGATAAGGCAGTTGCGGTGCACCTGTGTCCGCAGAGCGCTGCCACCTGGCGGAACCGCCCATGACTCCCGTCCAGGGCCTGTAGGCTTACATCATCTCTCGTGGCTAAGGCCTAAAGTGCCGCTGGACAGGCCGCCTCTGCACTGCACGCCATGGCTCTCCTGCAAGTACACCAAGCCAAGGCGCTAAAAGATCTGCACGAGGGTAGTTCTGACCCGGAATTGATGCAGGAGCTGCATTCGGCGACCGACTTCGCTCCCCGGGCGACGAAGGTCACGGCGCGGTCTCTCGGGCAGGCGATGTCCACCCTCGTGGTCCAGCAACACCACCTTTGGCTCAACCTGGTCAAGATGAGGGAGGCTGACAAGGTACGATTCCTTGACGCCCCCATCTCCCAGGTTGGCCTATTCGGCTTTTCCCAGTAGTTCTCGGCGGTGAAACAGCAGATGGAGGCTATTCAGCACATCCTGCCCCAGCACAGATCAAGACCCTGCACCCCGTCTGCTCATCGCCAAGGGCGTCCCCCTGCGGCAACAACACCGGCTCCGCCACAACCCGCCCCCGCAGCCCGGCCCTGGTGTGGAGCCAGGCAGATGCCTCCCCTCTCACGACCTGCCGCCAAGAACCCAAAAAAATGCTTCGAAGCGCCCCTGAGACGAGCAACCCAGGGACGTGGAGACCTGCTGCAGTGGAGGTGGTGAACAGACCACTCCATCCCCCGGTGGAGGGCTGGGAGGAGAATCTTTTGGTCCATTTTTCTTTGATTTTGCAGCAAGCCCAAGGGGCTGTGGTACCCAAATTTTCAACAAAAGAGCGGTTTCCTTATTCCCTGGGTCACGTATCCGGTGCTCACAACCGTCGTTATCACGACCGCTGGCCACCGTTCCTTTATGGCAGGTATGGCGCTCCAGGGGCAGCTTCAGTTCACCAGGTGCCTGCCCAGATTCAATGGCGTCCACTTCACCTCGGTGAAGGGCGAGAACGCCGCTGCCCTGCGTGTGGAGATCGCGACCCTTCTGTGGAAGGATGCGATAGAGCCTGTCCCTCCAGCCGAGATGAAGAAGGGGTTCTACTCCTCATGAGTGAGCGCGTGCAGTCAGTGCTGAACTGCCTGAAATCATTCAGGCAGAGAACGGCAGTCCCACTGAAACAGTTTCAGAGGCTCCTGGGGCAACACCACTCGGGTTGATGCATATGAGACCGCTTCAGCACTGGCTTCAGACTCGAGTCCCGAGATGGGCATGGCGCTGTGGGACACATCGCGTAGTCATCACGACGATCTGTCACCACTTCTTCAGCCCTTGGTCAGACCTAGCATTTCTACGGGCAGGAGTTCCCCTAGAGCAGGTCTCCAGGCGTATCGTCTTCACGACAGATGCCTCCAAGACAGGCTGGGGCACCGTATGCAACGGGCATGCAGCCACCGGATCTTGGACTGGCCCGTGACTGCATTGGCACATCAACTGTCTCAAGTTGCTGGCAGTATTTCTTGCCCTGCGGAAGCTTCGGCCGTTGATCCAGGACGAGCACGTATTGGTCCAGACAGACAACACGGCGACTGTAGCGTACATCAACCACCAAGGTGGCCTGCGCTCCCGTCACATGTCGCAACTCTCCCGCTGTCTCCTCCTCTGAAGTCAGCAACGTCTAAAGTCGTTGCAAGCCACTCACATCCCAGGCGACCTCAACACTGCTGCGGATGTGCTGTCATGACAGGTCACGCTCAGGTGAGAGTGGAGACTCCAACCCCAGGTGGTCCAGCTGATTTGGAGTCGATTCGGGCAAGCACAGGTAGACCTGTTCACTTCCTGAATCCTAGCACTGCCCGCTATGGTACACCCTGACCAAGGCTCCCCAAGGTACAGACGCGATGACACACAGCTGGCCCCCGGGGCTACACAAGTATGCATTCCCCCAGTGAGCCTACTTGCACAGACCCTGTGCAAGGTCAGGGAGGATGAGGAGCAGGTCATTCTAGTAGCACCCTACTGACCCACCCAGACTTGGTTCTCGGACCTCACACTCTTTGCGAATTCCCCTCTGGAAGGACCTTCTTTCTCAGGGACGGGGCACCGTATGGCACTCGCGACCAGACCTCTGGAATCTCCACGTCTGGCCCCTGGATGGGACGCGGAAGACCTAAGTGGCCTACCACCCGTGGTGGTAGACATGATTACTCAGGATAGGGTCCCCTCTACGAGGCGCCTGTATGCCTTGAAGTGGCGTCTGTTCACTAAGTGGTGTTCTTCCTGATGTGAAGACCCCCAGAGATGTGCAGTCGGTTCGGTGCTTTCCTTCCTGCAGGAGAGGCTGGAGGGGCAGCTGTCCCCCTCCACCTTGAAAGTGTATGTGGCCGCTATAGCGGTGCACCATGACGCAGTGAACGGTAAGTCTCTCGGGAAGCACGACCTGATCATCAGGTTCCTTAGAGGCACGAGGAGGCTGAACCCTCCCAGACCATGCCTCATCCCCTTGTGGGATCTCTCCATGGTCCTGCGGGGCCTGTGGGGAGCCCCCTTTGAGCCCCTGGAGTCAGTTGAGCTAAAGGCACTCTCCTTGAAGACTGCCCTCCTGACTGCGCTCACATCCATCAAGAGGGTAGGGGACATGCAGGCGTTCTCTGTCAGTAACAACTGCCTGGAGTTCGGTCCGGAATTCTCTCACATGATCCTGAGACCCTGGCCGGGCTATGTGCCCAAGGTTCCCACGACCCCGTTCAGGGATCAGATGGTGAACCTGCAAGCACTGCCCCAGGAGGAGGCAGACCCAGTCTTGTCGTTGCTGTGTCTGTGCATGCTTTACACATCTATTTGGATTGCACGCAGAGCTTTAGACACTCTGAGCAGCTCTTTGTCTGCTTTGGAGGTCAGTGGAAAGGGAGCGCTGTCTCCAAACAGAGGATTGCCCACTGGGTCATTGACGCCATCGCTTTGGCATAGCACGCCCAGGATGTGCCGCCCCCTTGGGGCTACGAGCACACTCTACTAGGAGTGTGGTAGCCTCCTGGGCCCTGACCAATGGCGCCTCTTTAACAGACATCTGCAAAGCAGCGGGCTGGGCAACACCCAACACCTTCATGAGGTTTTATAATCTCTGGGTTGAGCCAGTCTCATCCTGTGTGTTGTCAGGTAAGAGCAGGTTAGTTGCAGGACAGCTGGCTGGGTGTACTGCTTGCGTATAGTGCCTTTCCCCTCCCGGAGGTGAAGATGTGCGCTTTCACCCCCAGTCGTGTTCACGAAGTCATGGACCCATGATGTCCTTCCTCCTTAGCCCTGTGGCAGGCGAGTTTGCGGAGAAACTCGTTGCTGGCCCAGTGTATGTGCTAGTAGGTCCTGTACTGGGGTAGGTGCTCCACATGCACTGGTTACCTGTCAGTAACCCCGTGTGATGTATCTTACGCGAGATGGTTTCCCTGCTGGCAAACCCGCGTCTTCCTTGGGCAGAGTCCCCTCTGTCACCGGTCGCTGTGTTTGTAGAGCTCGTCCCCTCTGGGTACGACCTACCACGGGGACTTCTCTACATGCGGCACTGCCGACTCAGCTCAGTGAGACCATGTGACGTATTTCCACTCACTATTCTCCCTTCGGGCAGTGTGTGGTCTTCGCGGTGTCTTCCCCTTGGGAGGGACACCCTCCGACGTGGACACTTATGGCCCCCAGTCGATCAAAAAATAAATCTTTTTTGGGGGAGATAAAGAAGAAAAGTGGCCACGGCTGGGGTAGCCTATCCCCATTTTTGGGAAGTCATCCTGTCCCCGAGGTGCTGAGGACCATGCAATGCTTGTAGGAGCGTTGGGGGAGGTTACGTGGCAGCCTAGTGCGCTGGCTACGAGGCACACAGTGGTCTGCCCATCTCGCACCGCCAGTCCACGTAACACAGTTCAACTAGTTGTGGCGTTTTGTATAGGGACCCCTGGTGTCACTACATCGACACCCAGATTGGGGAACTAATATAATAATATTTATGAAGAATACTTTTAAAGTATGAATTATGTAGCCTCTGTAGCGCCCCCTTTAAAATGGGTGTTTAAGACGGCCTCTGTAGCACCCCCATTTTCACCTACAGTCACCAAACTTGGTACATGTATAGTTCTCACCAAGCCAGACAACTTTCATAATTATAATCATTAGCTCTGCCCAACAGGAAGTCAGCCATTTTGGATTTTCTGAAAATCGCAAGCTCTGAACTTTTAAATACTCCTCCTAAGAGATTCATGTGACTGGCACCAAATTTGTGCAACATCATGCCAAGACATTGTAGATGCTAAATTCTGAACAGATTTTTGATATTTTGAATGGTGTCACCATGGCGAAGCAATACATTTATGGCTATAAATGTAAAACAGGAAGTTCCTTATATCTTCTGTGTGCATTGTATGATTTTGATGAAAATTCAGCTGTATGTTTGGTAATGGGGGCTGATCAAATCTATGTGGCTATTATGGGTCACGGTCATAGCGCCACCAACTTGCAGCAGGAAGTATGGCACTTTTAACAGACTTTGAAATAGCCCTCTTATGTTTACATGACTTGCTTCAAAATTCTTTAGAATAATGTCAAGACACTGCTGATGTAAATTTGTAAAGTGATATTTGATATCTTAAATACTGTTGCCATGGCAATGCTTGAATTGTTATTCCTTTCTTCCTATATTTGGGTGTTTTTGAGGCACTTGGCATGCTTAAAATTTCATGAAATTTTGCACACACATCAGAGTCATCGGCCATTAGGGCTGGGCAAAATCTGCTGGGGTGGGGGTGGGGGGCTCTGTAGCGCCACCTTTAAAATTGGTGTGTAAGATGGCCTCTGTAGCAACCCCATTTTCACCTACATTCACCAGAATTGGTACATATATAGTTCTCACTAAGCCAGACAACTTTCATGATTATAATCATTAGGTCCGCCCAACAGGAAGTCGGACATTTTGGATTTTTTTAATATTGCAGTCTCTGAACTTTTAAATACTCCTTCTAGGTGATTCATGAGACTGCCACCATATTTAGACAACATTATGCCAACAGGTTTTGATATATCGAATGGTGTTGCCATGGCGAGGCATTACAGTAGTGGTGAAAAATGGGAAACAGGAAATGTCTCCTATCTTCTGTGTGCTATGTGTGATTTAGATCAAAACTGAGATGTATTTTTGTCATGGGGTCAAAACACATAGATTTTGCTATTTTGGGTCATGGTCATAGCGCCACCACATGGCAGCAGGAAGTGTGGCTCTTACAACAGATTTTAAAATAGTCCTTTTATATTTACTCAAATGCTTAAAAATTGTTTAGAATAATGTCCACCTTGCATTGTTTTCCAAAAGCCACTGGGTGAAAATGGACCAGTTGTGCTTGGGCTTGTCATCGCTGCTTGCAGCTATGTTCAATATATATTATTGAATATATACACCATTTTTAGGTTTTATATTTTTTAGTGGTGCTTGTACTGTTTTTTCTACGAACATGAATGAAACCCAACATAGTCAACTTGTAGTAATAATTTGTCCAATATAGCGAAAACGTAAGACTTGCCTTAGCATAAGATTTGACTCATAAGAAAAGGTATGACTCATATGAAAAGGTATGACTTTTATTCCTATAGAGACCAATCAATCAACAAACACAATTTCAAATAAATACAGTTCAAACCTCAAATTTTAGCTAGCCTCCTATCCAACACTTTATTTCAAGAAAGGATACGTCAATGAACAAATTTGGTTACTCATTCCATGTTTATTTATTCAATACAAATGACTGATGTATGTCAATATGCTAATACACTTTGTTCCAAACTCCGATGTTTTCTTTCATAATAATCGTGATAACATCATATGTTGGTTTGTTTATTTCTCTCAATGGGAGTAAAAGTTGTAGATCTCATATGATTTCTTACGATTTCACCATCTCATACTTATTATTACAACTTGTCATGAGACCCGGTTGGTGATAAGCCAACTCATGCAGCTTATTGAGGAGAGGTGTATTATTGCATATCTAAGCAATAAGACGGACAATAAAATAGGCAAAGTTATCCCACGGACTTAGACTGAAGGCCATATCTAGGAACCAGAATATCATAGAGACTTACACCCTGTCTACTCCGAATACGTGCTGCACGTTGCATCAAAAAGCGATAGAACCCATTATAATCAAGGCTGCTGTCTACACTTGAAGACAGTAAATGGGTGTCCCGTTCCATTTTGCACTGCACACAACAACACAAATGAACAGTTTAGAATGTTAGTGTCGAGGCGTCCAGCATAGACAGCCTCAAGCCACTGCATCGAGTCGGGTCAATGGTGTAGACAGGGTATTATAGTTTTTAAGATTTCTATAGTTTTAAGATTAGAAATTATACTAATTTCTTTTATGACGTCAAACACAATTACCCAGGAAACTGTATCAGTCACTTCCAAGAATATTTACTTCCAACAACCACATATCGACATATTGTACATGTCCACATAGTAAATATAAATTCACATGCAAAACCCTAAAACACTGCTTGTTGTTAATGGGGCAAACCACACTTCCCACACCTGCTTTTAGCTGTAAAGATGGTAAACTGCCTTGACAAGACACTTTTACAACAACCCCAACTCTGTGCTTGGACAGGCCTAGCTCTAGATTACATTTCCAATGAATTACACATTGGATAGTGAGTGGACAATGAGAGGCAGAGGGTTTTGTTGGACATGGTGGCTCGACATTGTTGCAGCATTACAGGGATTATGGCCCCTAAACAGATTTATGAATATGTCATCCAGGAGCCAGTCATAGTTGCTGTTTGTCTTGTGTACGTTCTGCTCTGTCATCTTAAAGAGAAGATCCTCTAGCTGCAGTGTCTCACCCTGTTCAAGACTAGCAGGATCGTCTTTACTTATTGATAGTCTAGGGTGGCTCACAGTGGCTAGACATCTCCCCCTTCATGTTACCCAAACACTGCAGAGTTAGCCAGCATGGCTTAACTGTTTAAGCCAAAGGGATATCATTTTCTGTCTAAGCAGAGGGCGATAGAGTTGTCCTTTAATGAACAATTATGAAGATATGGTTAGCATAAACTAAATAATTTTGTGATGCTATTTATCTTCCATTTGTGATCATTATGTTTTTATTTTAACCATGGAGATAAAATTTATGCAGTCTTGAAGACCCAGAGACATTTTGGCATGTCTGACTTTGTCCACTTTGCAACTTACTCTGGCCAAGAACCACTCAATTAAACAGGAAGGGGATGTCTGAACGGCAGATAAAGTGACCAAGGTTTGTTTTTTAATGTGAGGTTTAGGAATGGATAATATTGATAATAGATCAACGTGTCAGAAAGTGGTAGCTCATTATAATAATAATGGTGTAGCAGTCTCTTATAAAAAAATAAATAAAATGTTTTTTTTTTTTTTACGATGTTAAAATGATTTCTCGTATCCTAGCATAACCTAGGAGACAACTATAAACCATTTGTAGGTTGATTTCACCTAAAAGTATAACACTGTGTTGCTGTAGCACTTAAAACATTCCTTTGTTAGTTGGAGCAGTCTGTCAATTGAGTGCAACAGTGGCCGCCCACTTTCTTTTTCAGCTGTTTTGGTTCCAAAAGTATTTTTTACTATTCCCCCCCACCCACCGCCCCTATGGATATCATAAAATCCTTCATAAAGAGTTCTAAGCCATGAACCAAACCAACCAGCTCCGAGGTGAATCACAACATTGCAAACTTTGATTTGAATAAAAAAGGTATTTGAAAATCGGGCCAAAAAAATACAAAGGTACAAGACTGTCTTTAATGAAGGCATGAACTACAGTCCCATGAAGCATTGCAAATGATGTAATCATGTTAAAAATGATAGAAAAATATAAAACTATTGTTTTAAAGTTATTAAAAATATATTTTGAGATTATTGCAAAATATTCAAATAAATACTAACATACAGTATAAGTATTTTAAAAGTGTCGAAGTCTGTCATGGGTGTGGGTGGTCGCTGCAGAGCTCTTTTGGTGTGCTTTGTTGGTCGCGATTCTCTGATTGGCAGATCTTTCGCTGCTGGATCACAGGTAGTGTAGTTCTTTACCAGGAATTCTGCTATTTAACACTATTTAAAAATTTTTTTGTAAAAGTTGTAAACACAGACTGATGGCTTCAACAGAAGCACATGCTATCAATCCACTACCTCGGAGCTTACGGTAGGTCTGTCGATAAATGTTAATACGTTTTCGTTAAAAATCAGTTTGTCTATGGAGAAAATAAATAGGACTTTACTTCCGGAACCAGACTGTTGCGCTCTGTAATTAGACAGCAACACTGGCTCAGTGGTGTGAGTTTGAGGCGGGACTATCTGTTTGTGAAAATAATTGGAAGACAAGGGGAGTTTTCTGGAATCTGTTTGAAAACAGTCATTCATTTTGCAATCCCGTTTGGTGACTCTGTTAGCAAAGTATTATACACTTCAGAATTAAAAATTTGTGGAAAATGTTTGTAGCCAGAATTGCATGAAAAGTAGCAATTCTTTCATGAGCATTTTCAAATTTCAGCTCTGCAAACCAGAATATATTTGCAGTCTTGGGTATGTTGTTACTCACTACCAGTGCTAGGTAGTAACGTATTACATGTAATTTGGATTACATAATCAGATTACAAAAATCAAGTACTTGTAATTCAATTAAATTACATTTTAAAATATTCGTAATAAGATTACAGTTACTTTTTAATGGATTAAATGATTACATATTAATCAAGCAAAGGCATTCAGTTGTTTATAATTTGTTGATCCTTCTAATTCTTCCTTTTAAATATTTTACCTTTTTCATTCTATTATTTTACAGCTGATATATGCTGGAGGGTCGGGGGTGGAATTGCACATACAGATCTGTTACAAGCCACCAGCCATATTTACACATTTACAAAGTTGGAGCAGTAATCCACACATAAATGAAGAACTGACTGCATTAGTGCGGTAAAGTTTGGTTTAGTTTCACAAATTACTTCTGTACTCTGCTTCAAAAATTAACATGAATGCACTTTGTGTCAACTTTTGAGATTTTTTTTTTTTATGATGATTCACAGATATAACTATTCTGGTCTGTTACCACACATTGATGGTGTTTGTGATGCCAAAATTGCTGGTTTAAGACATTTTAAGCGCCTTTTTTATTTCACTCAGAAACAGACGAGTAAAACACACACTTAAAACAAATTCGAAATATCGATCCAAGTTTTTCACTTTTTAACTTTACATTCAAGCAACATTATGTCAAAATTGTATAAGCTTATCCAACTCCAATGCATATAACATAGAAAAAGAATTAGGTCAGAAGTAATCCAAAAGTAACCCAAAAGCAATCAAATTAGATTATTTTAAAAATGGAATCCAAGAGATTACGTTACTGACTACAATTGTAGTCATGTAATCTTTTAATCAGTACTGTATTACAATTCAGAAGTAATCTACCCAGCACTGTTCACTACTAAATGACTCAATCAAAACCCTTTATTTTTCAAAGATTTGATACCATCAACCTAGCAAACATTGGCGAATCCAGGGACTAGCTCATCCTCAGAAGCACTTGTTTTAGCATCCTGGGGACATGTAAACAAAGCTCAATGTCTTGACAGATTGCTAAAAAGTATTAGCCTGACTCCCACAAGTTGCGTAGCAGCCAGAGATTCGAATTGGCTTGGTCTTGCAGTTGTTTATATAATACGCATTAGTCTGGACATGGGCTAGCCATCTGAGGCTAGTAGTAATATAACAAATGCTGAACTGTAAAACTATTAAACACAGCTAACTCAGCTATTTTTCTGGTAGTATCACAAATCCTGCCAGTCACAGCAATTATGGGATGTCCTATCATAAGTATCCCTCTTTAGAAGTCTGGAGGGAGGATGCCCCAGCTGGATCATTACTCCAGCTATGTAAATCCGACCCCATTTATCAATTACACTCTTGTTAAAGGACATTGTCTCATATTTCTAATACATTCTTAAAAAGCACCTAAGACTTTTTTTTTTTTTTTTCTTGATTAATGGGAGGGATGCTAATGGTGTCTACTCCTTTATACTTTACCATCTCATTTGTGGTACTATTTTTGTCATTGTTGATCCCAAGCATCAGGGGGTTTGTGTGTGTAAATTAATACCGCATCAGCATTGGAATGTGGCCTTCTGCTTTTAATGCCTGTCTCTCATCACACAACTCAAAATATAAGAAGTGACTGCTGCTCAACTGAGACTCAAAAATCTCTCGCAGTTCCTTGGCACTTGTTTTTAACAGAGGAGACACATTAACGCTCTTGATGTGACTTTATTGGTGTATTATTTTATGCCCAAAATGGAGAGAAGTGTTCTGGAGCTACACCCAGTGACATTGGTGGCTCAGTGTGTAGCACTGTTGCCTCACAGCAAGAAGGTCCTGGCTTCAAATCCTGGTTTGACCTGTTCAATTATATTGCATGTTCTCCCTGTGTTTGTGTGGGTTTCCTCTGGGTGTGTTGCCCTGAGATGGACTGGCCACCAGTCCCAGGTGATTCCCTGCCTTTGGCCTGAGACAGCTGGGATAGGCTCCAGCACTACCTGTGACCCTGCATAGGACAAGCGGCTATAGAAGATGGATGGATGGATAGTTAGATTCAACAGTCAAAAAATACTCCACTGTGTGCTTCTTCAATTTCATGTGCTTTTGGTACTGTGAACTTCAAGAAAGGAAAGTTTTGTTAAAAAAAATTTCACACTCTCACTAGTTTATTTAATTGTCCACAACAAAGTCCTACATTGTATGTACATGCATCACAGGAGATTTATGTATTTTCGGTCTTTTTTCCCTGAAATTCTGTATTGTGTTTAATTTAATTCTGTGGTGGAAATAATGGTGATGGAAATTGCATTTTTAACATTTTTGAAATAAAATGGCCGACTCCTCTGTCTTGCTAATACTAATTTCATAGCTAACATTTTGTGTTACAGTTAAATAACATTTTCATAATTTTTGCATAATTTGGCAAAATTACACCTTTATTGGAAATGAGAACATTTAAAAATCTTGTTGAAATGAACTCATTTTAAAAGAGATTTCAAGGTAAATAAGATTAATTTAGGTGAATCTTGAAACTGAATGACACATCGGTAAGTACACTATATTACATGACACATTTTTCACATATGAAAAGTCAAGCTATCAAAGATATTTTTGGAGAGAGGAGGAAATATTTTTTTCTCATAAACATTAAAAGACAAAGGAATTAAATAAAAAATAAAATATAGCCACAATCTTCGATTATCAGAGTTCAAGCATATGGGTGGAGAACATGACCACTAAAGCCAAATTTGAAAAAATAAATCCTGTGGATACTTATTTAGTGACAAATTTCAATGTGCTTGATCACAGTTGCACAAAGAAGATCTCATTAAGTTATAGCACTCCCTAGAATTGTAAATTGATTAAACTTAGCATGTGTCCTAAGAATGTCTTTGGGTCCATGTGCACCAAGTTTTGTGAAGTTCGGACATTGCGATGACAAGATACAAACTAATTAGTCATCATGGGCCACACCCAAAAATGTATTTGCACATGTCTTCTGCACAACTTAATGAAGAATTCTTTTGGAGGAGAAGTTTGAAGAAGTAGGATTTAAATAATATTCAAAATGGCAGAAAGTTTATAGATGAAAATGAAATAAATTTTGTTTGGCTTGTAACAAGGAATCAGAAGAAAAAAGCCAATATGGTTCTGGAGTTATAAGCGAAAATGCACTTATTACAAGCTTTGCATGTACTGCACACACCAAAATGTAAAAATCTTGTTGAAATAGACTCATTTTAAGAGATATCAGGGTAAATAAGATTAACTGTGGATCTTGACACTGAATGGCACATACTCGGTAAATACATGATATTATTCAAAGGGAATGTATGATCAGTGAAATCTACGTATGACGAGCTATATGAGGAGTCACTCCTCAGGTCCAATGGCTAGTGGTAGCCTGTAGCTTACAAGCACAGCTGGTGAATACATCAATGAGCCTTAGCTTTTATCAGGGCCAGCAGCTGTCTATAAACAATACTCTGTAACGTCACTTGCACAACTTAGCCCAACTTGGCAGCTCACTAATTGCCATCTTAACAGGGTGGAAAGAAGGGCAAAGACAAATACAATGGTGGATCATAACACTTGAAAGCTTATCCTTCGATCGGATCCCTCTTTCATAGCTGGCATTTGACACCGTCCCTGCAGTCATCTTGGTGGAAAGACTCTGTTATGGGAGCCTTTACAGTTGTGTAAGGGGGTTTCGGAGTGCGTCTCAAACTTGGCTGTCTTTGTAGTGCTGTTAAAGGCGTAGTTAAAAGAGTTGTGAGTCAGATGCGTGCCGTCTTGTTGACGACCAGCGTACGTTAAAGGAATATGAAATGTGTGTACGTGAGGGGGTGTCCGGGCATAGTTGTTCTAGAAACAATGATTAGACAGAAAGCTCCCTGGAATGCTGGACCCTCATTAAAGAGACAAATATAGAGTAGCACATTTCAGTGTGTGTAATGAAATCCTCTGTGTTATGTGTCATGAAATAGGGCATGATAAATGGTGACGATGATGTGGTATCACTTAGAGAGTTGAGGTTATCAGATGCCTGGTTGTTTTCGGCATTATCAGTTACACCTAAGCTAACACTTTATGGTTGAGTGTGATCAACAGATTGCTATCTTAAATTATAAACATTTTCTGAAAACAAGTGTCACTTGCTTGTTCAAAACCTTGTCCCCAGGATGCTAGAATGTTCTGGGTGGTTGCTAGGGTGCTGTGAGGAGGTTGCTAGTGGTGGTTTCTAAGGCCACATCCACACTATTCCATTTTGTTCTGTAAACCAGTTTTGAGATTCCGAACATAATAGTTCCCTTACTACTCAGTGCACTTGACATTGCGTCACTAAGCTGACGCAAATGGGGAGTGTCCTTCTACATGACCTAATAACGGCAATTCTAATATTGGCTATGGTGTTTGAGCCCCGCCCTTTTAGGTGCGAAGCTGTCCGCTATAAAAGCGGGCGTGCAAACACCATTCCTCAGAATTTTCTTCTTTCATGACAGCGATTCATCTCTCGTCTAGAAGCCCTCTACTACTTCACCATCAACATACACGAGTCAGCGGGCGTGATCTTCATGGCAACGAGAAGACTCTCCGCTCCCCTGCAGTGTTCCGGCGAATATTTATTCTGCATTGATGCTTCGCTGGTGAATGGGCCACTTCAGCTTCCTGATCCCCACAGTGCTTCGGCAGGAGTTTTGTGTCCTCATAAGCTAATATGTTATTGTGTATATGTATGTGTGTATATATATATATATATATATATATATATATATATAACTAAAAGAGCCGCTTACATGTTCGTGTCTTTTTAAAGATGCTGTTCTGTAAGTGTTTTCTTATGTGAGGGACGCATCCCGCCGTCGGATCAGCATGAGAGCTGCATTCACTGTCTGGGCTGTTCCTATGCAGAGACAGCTCTCATAGAGACAGACTGCCCTCACTGTGAGGGCACGAGCCTCAAGACGCTTCACTCACGAATCGCCCTCGTTCTGAGGGACGGTTCAGCCTCAGGCGCCCTCCCATCCGCCTCTTCTGTGACTCCTATGGAAACACACGAGAAGGCACAGCGGGCGAGGTCGAGCAGGATGAATTTGAGGTGGACCTCGTGCCGGCACATGCCCCGTGAGCCCCTCAATCTCCATGTACTATGCCGATACAGTGTGTGCATGATGAGCTTCAGCTCTCTGTAGAAGCGTGCCACCTCGTCGCGTTTGGCAGTTCTGACCCTGGGGATGATGATGTTATGTCTCTCGCTGCATCTGGTGAGTGGTCAGTGGATGATGCTGCCACCCCTTCCCCCAGCAAGTGTGAGGAGCGTGCACGGACTACTGAAAAAGAGATGCTTCACGTCCTTTCAAGGGCAGTCGAAGAGCTCTGTCGCGAAAATCTCCAGAGAAAACTGGCGCATTTATATCCTGGCGCATGCCCTATTCAGCAATTCCACACTTTTCAATAAAGTGACCATGGGGACCACCCCCCCGAAAGAGGCGGTAGTGGCACATCTCTGCCCGGCGAGAAGCAGGGCATGGAACTCACACCCAGTTCATCTTTCTAAGCCGTGTCGAATAACGTCCGCACTGACTGGAAAAGCATACTCAGCGGCGAGCCAAACTGGTTCAGCACTCTATGTGATGACGGTGCTCCAAGTTTTCCAAGCTAAGCTCCTCAAACAAATGGACGAGCAAGGCTACGATCCAGAGACATTCAAAGAGCTCCGCACCACCACGGACTTAGTGCTGCGAGCCACGAAAGTCACTCCACAGGCCATTGGCAAGTCAATGATCAACCTGGTGTTTTTGGATCGTCAAATCTAGCTGAACCTCACAGAAATGTGTGATGTGGGAAAAGCCGCTCTATTTGATGCTCCGGTGTCTCCAGCCTGTCTTTTCGGAGGCTCTGTGGATAGATTTGCTGAGCGCTACGTCACAACTCAGCAACACTCACAGGCTATGAGACATTTTATGCCAAAACAGAGCTGTACTTCATCACAACTGGCTTGCTCTCGCTCTGTCTTGGGTCAGTGCCTGGCTAAAAACCGCACACCAGCTGTCTCAGCACCACCAAATGTTGCCGCCAAGCCGCTGGTAAAGACATGCAAGCCGTGGCCCAAATGAAGGCAGCCACCTCAGCTCAAGCTGACAGGAAAAAAAATCCTGCACTCTTCAAAAGCACTCTTGACACAATGCTGTTTGTCAGGATAGGAATATTGTTGTTCAAAATGTTGTTCAATATGTTGTTTTCTGTGTCTCACATTAATCACATGCAATAAAGTTTGCACATTATGCACAACCCCTTTCCAATGGTGAGTGGCACATCATATCATGTATGAACACACAAAGATTGAAGAAAAAGTACAGTGCTCACACAAGACACTCACTCTTTTTCAATAAGGGCTTTCCCACTTCAAAGCCCACACATTATGCACAACTGCTTCCCAATGGTGAGTGGTGCATTATATCATGTATGAACATACAAAGATTGTAAAAAGAGTACAGCGCTCACACGAGATGCTCACACTTTTTCAATAAAGGGCTTTCCCACTTCAAAGCCCACACATTTCGCACAACTGCTTCCCAATGGTAAGCGGCGCATTATATCTTGTAATGAACATACAAAGATTGCAAAAAGAGTACAGCGCTTGTTGCACATTCACGAGATGCTTACACTTTTTCAATAAAGAGCTTTCCCACTTCAAAGCCCACACATTAAGTGCAACCGCTTCCCAATGGTGAGCGGCGCATTATTTCATGTTATGAACATACCAAATTGCCCTCTGCCCTGTAACGCAGACATGTGGCGAGCTATTACTGGCATTCTGACTGGGTGCTAAAAATGATCGAATATGGTTATATGGTCCAATTTGCACATCAGCCGCCCCGTTTCAAAGGTGTTCTGTCTTCCACGGTTCCATCCGAAGATGTGCTGGTGTTACGAGCCGAATTATATAATCTTCTCGCAAAGAACGCAATAGAGGTTGTTTCATATGAATTAATAAGCCTGCTGTTCTGCTGCGCAAATGCTTGGCAAGTCCTCACGGTGTGTCAGAGCTGGTGTTTACAACAGTCAAACACAATCTGTGGTCCAACCACAGGATGTGCCGATGTTGTGCACACAGACAGCGACACACACAGCAGGATTTATAGCCACCTGGACAGGTGTGAAATGGTCATGACATGTCAACCGCCTAAAGTTACTGGCTGTCTTTCTAGCTTTGAGAGCTTTTCATTCCGATATTGTGAATCACCACATTGTGATTCGTTCAGACAACACAGTAGTGTGGTAAATATGTCGCCATGACACGCTGGCCCATGTATGGCCGGCGAAAGGCAAGTATGCATTTCCCCTGGTGCCCCTCCTTCATTTTGTCATCAGCAAAGTCCGAGTGGACATGGAAACTGTCCTGTTAATTGTGCCAAAATGGCCCAATCAGTCCTGGTTTCTCGAAATGGTAGAAATACTGGACGGGCCTCCATGGAAAATACACTGAAGAAAGATCTTCTCTCTCAAACACCAGGCATGGTTTGGCATCCCCAGCCAGAGCTGTGAAGCCTACACGTGTGGCATTTGAACGGAGCACAGCGGACAAGCCAGAATTAGCTCAGCTGTTTATGAACACCATATTACATGCTAGAGCGCTGTCCATGAGAAGCCTTTACGCACTGAAATGGAATGCGTTCTCTAATTGGTGCTTTTCACACAGCAAAGACCTAGTGAACTGCCCCATACCTGAAATTCGTATATTTCTTAAGAGCGATCAGACGCAGGGCTCACTCTGTCTATGCTGAAAGTTTATATGGCTATTACTGTATCTCTACGTATCACGCACCTGAAACCGGCACCTCTATAGGAAAACATGATTTAATCATAATTCCTAGGGGGCAAGGCAGCTAAATCCCCCTCGCCCGGCCACAGCCCTAACTTGGGAACTAACTTGGTCCTAAAATTGCTTGCGGGGCCTCCCTTCGAGCCTCTGGACTATGTTGATTTGCGTGTGCTTTCTCTTAAAACCAGATCACTGCTGGCTTTGGCCTCAGTAATACGGGTTGATGATTTGCAAGCACTGTCAACTGGCAATTCATGTCTGGAGTCTGGTCTGGGTCTTTCAAAACCACTGTCAAACCCAGAAAAGGCTATGTGCCTAAGGTTATAACCACACCCTTCAGAGCGCAGGTGGTTCACCTTCAAGACATTTTCCCTCCTCCATTTAATTCGGATGAGGGACAGTCCTTGCATTTTTTATGCCCTTTGCGAGTGCTACACACATACGTTGAGTACATACGCTAGTTCAGACTGTCTGACCAACACTTTGTGTGCTATGGAGGACACACGAAAGGAATGTCAGTCTCCAAGCAAAGATTTTCTCTCTGAATCATTGATATGGTTACCCTGGCTTACGAGTCGCAGGGTGCGAATTGCCCAATTGGTGTTAAAGTACACTCAACTAGAGGCATGGCCTGTTCATGGGCATGGACGAACAGTGTGTCCTTACAAGACATATGTTTTGCAGCAGGATGGTCTTCTCAAAACACATTCACAAGGTTTTACAACCTAGACATAAAGTTTCTCTCAAAACAAGTCCTCTCTGTCTAGAGCACTTGCTATTTTATTGGTCAAATATATACTTATGCCCCTCTATTTACAGGCTCCCTGTCACTTTACACAACCGCCTGCATTTGGACCGCTGTGTTCCTAAAGTTACAGGCACTTAATAATAAATAAACTTCCTTTCCGACTGGGTTCATGAAGGGGTTAATCCATACTATATGACCATAATTCATATATATATTCTGAGTGTTCCCCTCCTGGCTGATCATGAGGGTCATTCACTTGTGGCATACTCATGTTGGTCGCCGTCCTGTGGGATTGTGGCATCATGTTTCTTCTCTGGAAGGTTATATCGTGTAGTGCGGCGTGATGGGACTCTGTTCCCCATATGTGTCAGCTTAGTGATGCATTGTCAAGTGTCGTAAGGGAACGTCTCGGTTATGTATGTAACCTCGGTTCCCTTAGATGACTGCTGCACTACAAGACTCAGAGTTCTTTGAAGTGTGAGCGATGTGCTCTTTGTCCCTCAGTCAGAAAATTCTGAGGAATGGTGTTTGTGTGCCCACTTTCATAACCTCCGTTCCCTGATGGAGGGAACGAGACGTTGTGTCGATGTAGTGACACTAGGGGTTGCCCTTGGGAGCCCCAAACACCTCTGATCTTTGAGAAAAGGCCAATGTGAATTGGCGAGTGAAATATGCATGCCACTCCCCCGGACATACAGGTATAAAAGGAGCTGGCTTGCAACCACTCATTCAGGTTTCCTGCTGAGGAGCCGAGACAAGGTCCCGGCCATTTCAGCGGGTAGTTCAGTGTTGTGGCATGAGGGACACAACTTCTCATTCCCTCCATCAGGGAACGGAGGTAACGAAAGTAACCAGGATGTTCCCTATTTGTCAGTCACTCGACATTGTGTCGATGTAGTGACACTAGGGGTCCCTATACAAAATGCCACAACTAGCTGAACTGTGTTACGTGAACTGGCAGTGCGAGATGGGCACCATTGTGTGCCTCGTAGCCAGTGCACCCGGCCTTCACGTAACCTCCCCCAATGCTCTTACGAGCGTGGTACAGTCCCCTGCACCTCGGGGACAAGTCGACTGCCCAAAAAATGGGGACCGGCTGCCCCAGCCATGGCCTCTTCTCTTTCTTCTCCCTAAAAGGAAAAATCGTTCATCTGGGGGCCATATAGCATCCACGTCGGGGGGGCGTCATTCCCAAGGGGAAGACACAGCAGAGACCACACCCTGCCAAAGGGGGAGGAAATTGTGTGGAAATACGTCACATGGTCTTACAGAGTCTTGTCGGCAGTGTCTCATGTGGAGAAGTCCCCGTGGTAGGTCCTACCCGGGGGGAGGAGCTCTACAAACACGGCGACCAGGGGCAGAGGGGCCTCTGCCCAAGGAAGATGCGGGTTCACCAATGGGGGAACCGTCTCGCGGAAGATACATCACACAGGGTTACATATGGGCAACCAGCACATGTGGAGCACCTACCCCAGTACAGGGCCAAGTTAGCACACATACTGGGCCAGCAACGAGTTTCTCTGCAAACTCACCTGCCACAGGGCTAAGGAAGAAGGACATCCAGGGTCCACGACTTCGTGAACACGACTGGAGGTAAAAAGCGCATGTCTTCGCCTCCAGGAGGGGAAAGCGGTACACCCGGCCAGCTGTCCCACAACCTTACTGCTCGTGCCTGACAACACACGGGACAAGACCGGCTCAACCCGGAGATTGTAGATCCTCATGAAGGTATTGTGTGTTGCCCAGCCTGCTGCTCTGCAGATGTCTGCTAAAGAGGCGCCACTGGTCAGAGCCCAGGAGGCCGCCATAATCCTAGTAGAGTGTGCTCATAGCCCCAAGGAGGGCGGAACATCCTGGGCGTGATATGCCAAAGCGATGGCGTCAATTTCCCAGTGGGCGATCCTCTGTTTGGAGACAGCGTTCCTTTTCCGCTGTCCTCCAAAGCAGACAAAGAGCTGCTCAGAGCATCTAAAGCTCTGCGTGCAATCCAAATATTTGCACAAAGCATGCACCGGACACAGCAACGACAAGGTTGGGTCTGCCTCCTCCTGGGGCAGCGCTTGCAGGTTCACCACCTGATCCCGAAACGGGGTCATGGGAACCTTGGGCACATAGCCCAGTCGGGGTCTCAGTACCACGTGAGAGTATCCCGGACTGAACTCCAGGCATGTGTCACTGACAGAGAACACCTGCAGGTCCCCTACCCTTTTGATGGAAGTGAGTGCAGTCAGGAGGGCAGTCTTCAAGGTGAGTGCCTTTAGCTCAACTAACTCCAGGGGCTCAAATGAGGCTCCCAGTACACCCCGAAGGACCACGGAGCTGTCCCACGAGGGAACGAGATGCGGTCTGGGAGGATTAAGCCTCCTCGCGCCTCTAAGGAACCTGATGACCAGGTTGTGCTTCCCAATAGACTTACCATCAACTGCATCATGGTGCGCTGCTATAGCGGCCACATACACCTTCAAGGTGGAGGGGGACAGCCACCCCTCCAGCCTCTCCTGCAGGAAGGAAAGCACTGACCCGACTATGCATCTCTGGGGGTCTTCGTGTCGGGAAGAACACCACTTAGCGAACAGACGCCACTTCAAGGCATACGTAGCAATGTGCTACAAACTTAGAGAGCAACATAGCAACAACCTGGCAACCAGCCAGAACAGCCTAGAAATCACATACTGTAGCAAGCAACCCTTGTAACCACGCAATAGCTAAAAGCATGTATAACGCCTTAGCAACCACACAGAACACCCTAGTTTTGCTTGCTTAGGCAAGCACCATTCACATCTTAAGAAAATGTTAAACATATTCTCCTGTTACTATCTGTTTCAGGTTAAATAAGTTGCAAATGTTATTGTTAGACATTTTCATGAGCACAAATGGTCATTATACACATTGTACCTTGGTTAAATGTAAAAGATAACTGCTTTGATTGGCCTGAAACCTGATATGAACAGGTCTCCTGGAAGGCAGGAGACTAATTGCACATAATTTCTTCATAATATAATTCATAATGTTTAAACCAAAACATATCAAATGAATTCAGTGAAAACACAGGTTAAAACTTACATGAGAGTTTTCTTATCTCTTCCCCAGTGGAGACGACACATGCAACATGTGATGTGCGATGCATGCTTCCTTGTCATTTTGATTCAGATTTGTCATCGCAAAACAAATCATTCAGACCACTTTTTAAATATTTTTGACCTATTCAAAGGAATCAAATGTAAAATTTTGACTCAAATGATTCTTTCACAAATCAGACATCACTATCGCAGATCTGCATGCAATTTACACGTACAGCTACAGTATGTGATATTTTTATGGTGTTCAGTCGCAAAAATAACAAAAGGTTCTGGAGAAATTTATAGGAATAAAAGTATTTATTTTCTCTTTAAAAGTAGTCAAGGTAAAAGTGAAAGTCAACAGAAATATTTATACTCAAGTAAAATACAAATATTAAAAAACTGTACTTAAGCACAGTAACGAAGTGTTTGTACTTCGATACTATACACCTCTGCCTTCATGTCTGAAGCACAACCTTTGCGGACAAGTTACGCTCTGAAGTTTATTACTGAGTATGAGCAGTAGTAATAGTGATCCTTGCCTTAGCAAGCACCACTAATTACACTTACTGTAAATGAAACAGTTTGCCAATAATTACCATTTTCTATTCTTCAGTTCAACAACAAACCAAATAATTGAAGTTCAAAAACACAGAATCACTGGTGTGAAGCTTTAAATATGCATGTGATTGAAGCTCTACATGAGCATGTGTGCCATTAATTTGGCTGAACATTCACCCGCAGTTTCCAGCTCTCTGACGTTGAGTAGAATGTGAGTCATGTTGAATGTTGTGGAGGCAAGAGCTGGCCTAGGCCGGAGTGAATGTTTTGGAAGGTAGAGCTCTGCCACTGCTGCCCAGATCACAGGCTCAGGTTTCAGCTCAGATTCTGTGAATAGTGATGATGACGCCTGTACCATATGAAAGTCATCTCAGTCTCATAGCTTCTCCAGAGACGTGTATTGTTGTGCTTTCTGCTGCTTTCCGCAAACTTCCTATTCATGAGTTTCATTATTCGTTGTCCATTAATGACCATGTAGTCACTGGTTTAAAACGTGCTATGCCATTCCAAAAATCAAAATCCCCATCCTTGCTGAATAAAAAATGCATCTTCAGCCAGACTTAGATGGTTTTATGGTCTTCAAGGTGCTTCAAACTGGTCTAGCTGGTCTTCAACTGGTCTCCCAGCCTGACCAAGCTGGTCTTCAACTGGTTTAGCTGGTCTTAAGCTGGTCTCCCAGCCTAGCCAAGCTAGTCTATGGCTTGTACTCCCAGCCTGGTCAAGCTGGTCTTCTGCTTGTCTCCCAGCCTGACCAAGCTGATTATCAGCTGGTCTCCCAGCCTAACCAAGCTGGTCTTCAACTGGTCTCCCAGTCTGATGAAGCTGGTACTTAACTGGTTTAGCTGGTCTTAAACTGGTCTCCCAGCCTAGCCAAGCTACTCTATAGCTTGTAATCCCAGCCTGGTCAAGCTGGTCTTCTGCTTGTCTCCCAGCCTGGCCAAGCTGTTCTTCAGCTGGTCTCCCAACCTGAACAAGCTGGTCTTCAGTTGGTCTCCCAGCCTGACCATGGTGGTTCTCATCTGGTTTAGCTGGTCTTTAGCTGGTCTCCCAACCCAGCCAAGCTGTTCTTTAGCTGGTCTCCCAGCCTGGTCAAGCTGGTCTTCAGCTGGTCTACCAACCTGACCAAGCTGGTCTTTAGCTGGTCTCTCAGGCTGACCAAGCTCATGCTCAGCTGGTTTAGCTGATCTTCAGCTAGTCTCCCAGTCTGGTCAAACTGGTTTTCAGTCAGTTTCACAGCCTGACTAAGCTGGTTTTCAGCTGGTCTCTCAACCTGACCAAGTTGGTCTTCAATTGTTCTCCCAGCCTGACCAATCTGGTGCTCAGCTGGTTTAGCTGGTATTCAGCTGGTCTCCCAGCCTGGCCAAGCTGGTCTTCAGCTAGTCTTCTAGCCTGGTCAAGTTGGTCTTCAGCTGGCCTCCCAGCCTGGTCAAGTTGGTCCTCAGCAGGTCTCCCTGCCTGGTCAAGTTGGTCTTCAGCTGGTGTCCCAGCCTGTTCTAGTTGGTCTTTAGCTGGTGTCCCAACCTGACCAGCTGAAAAATGCCCGAAACCTCTCTTTAACCTGCTAACAGGATAAACTGGCCATGCTTGAAGGCCATATGAGGTTAGATTGGTTTAAGCATTTTTTTTTTTTTTTTTTTTTTTTCAGCAGGAATATATATGTAAACTGACTTTGTGGTCTTGCTATTAGATAAAGTTGTTTCTTACAGTTTTTACAATCAATATTCAGTTAATGTTCAGTTAAAACTCAACTAAACAAATGTAAAACATCAAAAAAAGTATGACGAAACATTCTTTTTGGCAAAAAGAATATGACAGTGCTACTGTAAATCCTAAAAACCTGCGGCCATTAGACTTATAAGTGGTTTGGCAACAGGGATAACACGACGGTGGACAAATTAGAGGTGTTTAAAGTGTCAATGTGTAGATGTATGTTTTTTCAGACAGTCAGGGACTTTCACAAGGTGGGTTAAGGGGGGAATTTTAGTAGGACTTTAAATGGAAATGTAACTCTATGAGATCCTAGAATGAAACTAAATACTTTGTTAGTTAGAGATGGCTAGAGTTGTGGATGGCTAGAAAAGTAGACTGGGAATGGTGTCTGTTCAGCTTGATGATGTTTGTGTGTCCCTGAGTGAATGTGTGTGTGTGTGTGGTTGGGTGTGTGTGTGTGGGTGTGTGTGTGTGTGTGTGTGTGTTTGTGTGTCATAGTCCCTAGTGTTCCATGGCTAATTTTTGGCACCCCTGTAAACATGTGCTTTGAAGAAGAACCCTATAAAAACAACACTAGTGGTCATCAAGGTGCACCTTCAGGTTAGCCCACCCATACGCAAGTTCTGTTGAGATCTGTCATAGGTTACTGTCTATTCTATATTTTTGTCATGTTCCTTTTTGTCCATTCCAGCAAATTCAGCACCAACAACACAAACTTCACTGATGTTTGTCAATGGTTATCAATCATACTTGTGGTTCAGCCTTGGAATTATTTCCCTGGCCAGAGAGGGTAACTTTGTAATGGCCTCTTTATTGAAGTATGCCATTCATGCTGATCATCACCGTTGAAGTCTGTAGAGCGACTTTTGTTCCAAATGCACCCTCATGATCAATTTCCAAATATTTCACAGGATTTTAATGAGAGTCATGTTACATTACAGGTTAGGCACAAGGTCATTCCAATGTGTGGTGTGTGTGTGAAAGAGAGAAAAGGAGAGAGGGCTTTCTGTGTGGTCTTTCACCAATGAACAGTCGCAAAGTCAGAAGACCTCCAAAACTTAATACCACCTCAGACACAAGAACCTAGATGCAGTAATATGAAAATATCAGCATATTAATGTATTGTCTTCTCTATTAAACAAGCAAAATCAGTAAACTGTGTCAAGATATTTTAGTTGTTGATATATGCATTGAGAGTAAAGTAAAAGGAATAACTTCACTCTAACATTCATCCTTTATTAATTTCTTTACTTTCATGTCTAAACAAAGTAACTGTGAAAGTTCCCTTTCTCACTTGTGAAGGAGGAAGTGGGAACCAGGTGAACAGCGCATGTAAGTCTTTTAATACTTTTAACAATCTCCGTTTTACACACAAATGTTTGCTTCTTAGCACAACAAAATGAACTCACACAGTGCAGATTTGTGTGTCTCTTTCTCTCCCCTCCGGTGGTCTGGACTGCCCTTATATCTCTCTCCAGCTCTCACTGCAACACAAAACAGCTATAAGGGATAATTTACCACAGGTGTCAATCCTTACCACTCTTCCTCTCCCGGCCTCAGTCTCCACAGAATGTCGTTCGGCCACACCCCCATCTCCACAGTAACATTTCATGCTTTGTTCTGAAATAGTTTAACTAGAAATTTCAAGCTTAAAGAATTTCATTTGAGTTATTTTGTATTAACAATGTCTTTTAAAGTTGAGATGTTGAGTGTGTTTACATGCACAGCAATATGCTGATGACTACCAAAAATAAGCATATTAAAAAAAAATCTGAAAAAAACATATTTACTTGAAACTTGAAATCATCATTATTCTCAGCTTTTGACATCAAAGTGTAAACAGTCATGTGCACAACTATTGTGCACATTGAATAAAGGCCTTAGATGCAACATCAAATCGGGATAATGGGCAAAAATGTACATGTGACAATCGGTTTATGATTAAACCGTTTATGACCATAACCTGATAAAGGAAAACCATTTGAACTGTTTACAGGACCTCAGTCATTGTCAGCTTAATAAGCATAATTAGTGTGAGAATGTGCATGTAAACATACTTAGAGACAGCATTTACATGCAAAATAATTTTCCAATAGTAATTGGAATTTGATCAGATAGTAATCGGAATTTGGAAAATATGAATCATGTAAAATGGTAATCTGAATACAAAAGCTGATGTATACTTGTATTAATTGGAATTTTGGGCCATGTAAACACCTTATTCCAAATATCCACTGTAACTTAATATTCTGTTGTATCAGCAAAAATGAGAAAAAAATGGAAAAACCTGTTTAAAGCATTTATATTACCTCACATACTGTATTGTCATCTTATTAAGCCTAATAGGTGTAAGAACAAGAATGGAAACATGCTCATTGACAGCATTTACATGCACAAGAATATTCCGATAGTAACTGGAATTTGGTCAGATTCTAAAGGTAATCAGAATTTAGCCATATTCTAAATTATGTGTGCATCATGTAAACGCATTAATCAGAATAAAACAGCTAGCATTTGCTTGTATTAATTGGAATTTCTGGGTCATGTAAATACCTTATTCTGAATATCCACAGTGAATATTTCGTTAAATCTGCAAAAATCGAAACTAACGTAATTTTTGTGTGCTTTATTACACAGGCTTATGAAAAGTCAAGCTATCAATGAAACACCTTTTTGGTGTGTGGAGGGAACAAATTATGTTTTCACAAACATTAAAAGATGTGAGCTAAATCAACATAAATTAAAACACAGATCAATACACTAATTGGCAAAAGCACTGAAAGAGTCTAATGGCCTACATTTTGCAATGCATTTCACTCTTATGTGCTACTGATATGGACATAAATGAGAATTGAAAGTTGATTAAATTACTATGCATGTCTTTTTTTAGAAAAGAAAGTAAATTTTTTGTTTTTCTGGAATATGCCGATTACAAAAAATAGAATAATATCTGAATGGCAATGGAGCATGTAAACCTCCTTTTTGGAATAAAATATTAACCAGAATCTGGAGTTTAATCTGGAAATGATGCTCATTTGAACATGGTCAGAATCACTAAGATCAAAATGCCCTTGCTGGTTGCACTTTCCAGCTTTTCAATCTCTTGTTGGGCATCTGAAGTTAGAGGCCCTCTGCTGGGGCCACTGTCTACGGTTTAACAGGCTGATCAAGATCACAGCATTTCAATATTTTCATTGTGTCCACTCTTTGATCTCCCTGTGTAAGCTTGTGTCCCATGGTGAGAGTCCCGGGGAACACACACAGAGACACTGGCCTGCGACAACAGGATATTAAAACGTAAGCGAAGTGTTTGGGACCTGGATGGTGACAGGCTGGCAGGTGTGAAAACCAGCCTGAAGACACACCGACTTCTGCCAAATTTAGCTCCTGGAGGCCAGGGATGAGGAAGAGATGGGTCAGGGTGATGCCTCTGTTGTAGTTAGCTGCTGTCACCTCCACGGCTTTGTTGCTTTTGTCTTGGTGGTCCATTTTGCAAAAAATGTTGTCACATGCAAATGGTGCAAGGGTTTGAGATCCATGGTGGCCAAATGTAGTCTTTAAGTGCTGTCAAGAATGTGTAACTGCTACCAGTGACAATTTCACTCACTAAGATTCACACCTTTGAGTGTCTTAATTGTTTGTCAGTAGAATGGAATGCGATGAATGGTGATAGAAGAGTAATTTACTGTATTTTAAAATGAACTTTTGCCTGTGCAAGGATCTCATGGACTTGGTTTCTAAAAAATGTCAGTCTCCTAAACCGAACAAATACTGTTTTTAAATGCATTGTTCCTCCTCAAGATGGTTGTCACATGTAGTCTTTAAAGGCTAATTTACTGCTTTAACATATTGATGCTAAATGGAGACCGCATGCATACTGAGAAGGGATTGTGTGAAACAGAAGGCACTTTTCACTAATTACACTAATTTTGAGTAATTAGTGAGGTGGGAATATCTATCCTCCTCGTGGCTTGTTTACTGGCTGTCACTAATCGCATGTAAGGAAGAGAGTAGCTTGATCCTGTCACCTACAGTTTGAGATAACTGAGAAAAAGGTCTTTGATAGCATTTGGTACTACATGTTAACATTAGGTGCCACCTTAAAGGGGTAGTCGTTTCACATTAGTGTTTTTCAACATCAATTCTAAATTGATCTTGACAACTTTTATACTATTTGACAGCTTTAATACTTAAGATTTAATATCTGAAAGCTCTTATGCACAAAAAAATTGTTATAGCAATTGTATTGTTTCATTTATATTTTTCACTATTCTTTTTTAGATTTTTGTTTAGAAAGGCAGTGTGATTGGTTAAAATTGTTCATTCAAATTATGTAGGAAACATTGGCATACATCAAAGAAACAGTTCACCCAAAAATGAAAATTCTGTCTTACTCAAACTCATGTCGTTCCAAACCTATATGACTTTCTTTTTTATGCAGAACACAAAGATACATTTTTATGAATAATTTGGTCTGTCTTTTTAGTCCAATAGAAGTGGATAGTGACTCACTTTAAAGCATAAAAAATTAACCAAGTGTCAATGCGTCTTGTGTGTCAAATTCCAAAAAAAAAAAACAACAGTTTGTTCATAGGGTGTGTTTATGCAAGAAATTAGCATGGGTATTTTGCTCTCAGTCAGGTACTGATAGTTTTTTAAGAGATGGCAGTAATTCAACGTCGGACATTGTGAGTTTTAGTTTAAAAAAACAAACAAAAAAAAAAAACATTTGTATGTATAGCCTACTTTGTGTGCTTTCATAGAGTCGCATAAACTTTCAATTTTGCAATTACTTTTTTTCACATTTCATTAAACACACAACTAAAAATCCTGTTTGTTACATTTTGGGTCAGTTCCAAATCCATTATAATTGAATTCTACAATTTAAACACTCAAACAAGTGCGATGAACATATTTAAGAATACATAAATGGTTAAAATTTTACAGTAAGATTCCATTTGTTAACATTAGTTAACAACATTAGTTAACATGAACTAACAATGAACAATAATTTTATTAATATTTATTAATCTTAGTTAATGTTAATTTCAACATATAGTAATATCTTTTTTAAAAAAAAGTTTTTATTAGTATTTGTATATTTAATTAGTATCTGTTAACATAAATTAATGCACTATGAACTAACATGAACAACTGAATTTTAATTAACTAACATTAACAAATATTAAATATAGCTGCAAGCAGCAATTGGTCAAGCCAATTATTGGCAGCATGAGCAGCAAAAGAAGCATCGTGACACATTTTAAGTTAGAATTCTGATGAATGCTGTAGGAGTTAAAGATAAAAAACAAACATCTATGGCCATGTTTCTCAAGATACACTACTGTTCTATTTGCGTGTACTAGTTGCACATTAAAATCTCTATCATCGGCAGAACAAAAGTACTTGCTCTTTTGGCTATTAGTACATTGATAAAGAGCGTTTACTCAAGGTTGTGCAGAGGGTGTTAAGTGCAACATTGCACACTATACATTGTTTTGTGTATTCTCAAGCACTTTGTAGGATTTTTTGGAAAAAAATTGGAAAAGTTAGTTTTTACATAGAGTTATATGCAATACATTTATATTATTTAGTTTAATCCAATTTAAACTAAAACAAAGTTTTGATTATTTCCATGACACTAACTTTATTGAAAACAATTTTTCTAACTTACTGAAATATTTCAAGCAAGCACATTTAGCCATTGTTTTCTACAGGGCATCCAGAATTCATAATGACCCCCCAGGGCAAGGTCCTAAAATATTTTCATTTTACTAAGCAAATGCAACAGCCTTAATTCCTCTTTGGTATTTTTTTTATTTTTATAAATTTGGTACTTTCAAATTTGCTTGTGAAACAATTCTAAACAACAAAAATCTATTTGCTAATATTTTCAGGCATGGTTTGCAGATAATCAGCAGATTTCAATTTCATGTTGATTGGACAAATGTTATAGGAGTAATGGCAACAATAAAAGGTTTACACAAAATCAAATCATGGCCAACCATGGTATCATTGTTCTCTGTATGACCCACACAATCTAACAAGACCAGTCTCACAAAAATGCAATCATACAGCCTCAAGTCCATTTTGGTGTGCTCAATGTCACATTTGTTGATGAATGGCCAATGGCTGCCATGTTTCTCAATATATACAACTGTCGTCATGACCACAAAGACACTGAATGCAAATTTTGAAATTAATCGGACCAATGTGTCTATATTTAGAGCCACTTTCATTTTGTTCCCTGTTATAGCGCCAGCAAATGACCAAACACCACAACATTTTCTGTGTGTTCTTGAGCCCTTATATAAGTGTGTCAAGTTTGGTGAAAATATCTCATTTTACTTAAGAGTTATATCAATTTACGTGAAAGCAGAGACCACTTTTAATATTCATCAGCCTGTTTTTGGCATTTACGAGCAAATTTTTGCCATGTTCTCTTTTATCTGAAGAAATTTACTAATGACACTTCTTATTTTGTGGGTTTTGTTCCGATCGGACAAACGGCTTTGAAGCAATTAGCTAAAGTAGTTTCGGAACAATTTTCGAAGTGGCAACAGGCCATAAGGCAAACCATAGCAAATATGGTATCGTTGCGCTAGGCAAGTCCTCCCGAACTTAACGAGACCAGTTCTGTGAAAATAGACCAAAGGCACTAAAAGTTATAAGCTCAAAAATTTTAAAAAATATCTTTTTTCCACCACTAGGTGGTGCTGCACCTTCAGGGCATGGTCCTGATGACACATACAAAGTTTCGTAACGATATGCCAATGTGTTCATAAAATACAGCATTTTGCGACAAAATTCAAAATGGCCGACACCCAAAATGGGCGACATGGAAAAATTGGGTATCTTTTGACTCGGAATGTTTCACTGAATCTAAAGAGACCAGTTTTATCATTTTTGGCCAAAGCGTTCAAGAGTTATATGCCAAAATATCAGTTTTTGCTATCTCCTGACCAGTAGGGGGAAGTGTGGCGAAACGCTGCAGGTGACCTCAAGGCATAATGGCAATGACACCTACCAAGTTTTGTCACAATCCGTCAAAGTGTTGCAGAGATACAGCATGAAGTCCATTTTGGCACGTTCGCTGTCAACTTCGTGAAGCCATTTCTCAGGAATGATTTCAAACATCGAAAAAAAAAGTTTTGTGTAGCTCTATCTCACAATCGCTTTAAAACAATTTTGGAAAAATTGTAGGAGAAGTAGCGAAAAACCAAGAAATCGAAACCAAGGTATGCATTCGACTCGGCGTGAGCTCAGGAATCAGGGGAAAATGTTTACATTTTTGTCTCTAGGACTTACAGTTAACATGAGTGAAACTTTGACCTGTTGGTGGCGCTAAAGGGTTTGAGTTACCGTCTCCAAATTTGCTGTGGTATCAGTTCAGACTGTCCTTTAGCTGTCCAAAATTTCATAACTTTCATGTGAATGGTTCTATGGGCTGCCATAGACTCCCATGGCAGAAAAAAAAAAAAGAATAATAAGAACACTAACGATTACAATAATGAAGTAAATAAATGAAGTAAAAAATATATTGTTAACTGTTTGTTCATGATGTCTAATGCATTAACTAAGGTTAACGAATGGAACCTTATTGTAAAGTGTTACCATGTAAATTAATCTACTTATAGTATATACATTTACAAATTACATAAAATTATATTAGAATAAAATTATATTTAATCTAACTTTCTACTCTCAGTCATAAATGCAAGGCAACATCACACCATCATCAAGTTCATGCATTTTTTATTAGGCCAACCATGAAGATAGCAAAGCTATTAACAATTTCCATTCAAAATCAATTAAATCATGCACTTTTTACATCTTAATTGCCAGAGTTCCTGTTATTACACTCCTCGAGTCCACGTGATTCAGTTACTACCCAAATAATTTAATGCTAATCTGAAGCGTGGCTGTGACAAAACGCTGGAATGTGCTTGGTGTGGACAGTTAAGAGTCTACCTTAGTGTTTATAGCCAGAGAGGAAGTTCCTCTCCTAATGTGAGGTGTTGAGACCCCAGTAATACTGCTATCTTAAATTACACAAGCTTGCAGGGTGAACCTCACAATAGCCAGTGGGTAGCGAGTGCCTTCATCTACCTTCATCTATCTATCTAACACCTAGCAATGCCCTAGCAACCTGCAAGAAAACCCTAGCAACCACCTAGCAATCAGCCAGAACACCCTATCAACCACTACAATGTTTGACTTCAAAGCCTGTAAAATTTCAAACTTCAAACTTTTCAGACAAGGCTTTGTCAAGCCAACATCAAAGTTTGTCCTGATGAACTATATTTTTCCAGTTGACTTTTGCAGTTTATTGTAAGTTTATTCATATTGTTCTTTTATTATATGATGGTCTCTTTGGTGTGCTGACATTTAATCTCACCATCAACCACAATGCCTGTTCCCCTCTGGCAACCTCTCAATTACGCCATCCTCCCATAATTCTCTTTTTGTCAGTGCTGTCATTACTGAAAACTTTGGTGTGCGTGTGGAGCATTATGGACCTTGTCCCATCAGCACTTGCACGTCTGCCAAATCTCCACAAATGGTCTCGGTCAAAACAGGCATTTTAGAGCAAATGAGGCCTGTGACCATGTTGCACATTAAAGTGAAGTCCTAAATTCAACAGCCACTGCTGAGGTTTCAAGAGGTGAAATAAAAGCCTCTTTTTTTAATAGAAATTATGTGGACAGAGAGGAAGAAAAGCAATGGACATGATTAACGCTGACAGAGCCACTATTATTCTACATAACCTCAATTTGCAGGTAAATATGCAGAAGTAAATTGAAAGTAAATTAAATCCTAGTTAATTCTGTCCATGCCAAAGTAGGGGAAATAAGAAA
Source organism: Myxocyprinus asiaticus (assembly GCF_019703515.2). Classification (NCBI taxonomy): domain Eukaryota; kingdom Metazoa; phylum Chordata; class Actinopteri; order Cypriniformes; family Catostomidae; genus Myxocyprinus; species Myxocyprinus asiaticus. Next base: position 7,643,778 of record NC_059391.1, read on the forward strand.
ACTTATAGAAAAGAATGGGAAAATTACCAAGAAATCATGAATAATAGCAGGACCTACAATAACTCACACATGCAAATGTAAATTATTGCATGAAAAATCATTATAATGATAGTTCACCAGAAAATAGAGATTCTGTCATCACTGACTCACCTCATGTTATTCCAAACCTGTATGACTTTCAGGCACCATTCACTTCCATTGATTTTTTTTTCCATTTATAAAATGTGAATGGTGACTAAGGGGGCTTTCACACTGGGCACATTTGCTGCGGTCCGATTCCGAGTGCGATTGTTCCCGGTGCCCCCAGCAGCTTTGGTCTGGTTTCACACGCACTTGATTCTATCAAACCCCGGTCCATTTGCGTGCATCTTACGTCATCACAAACACGCATGGAGAACACAACGCGACTCATCATGTTTGTTGTTTTTTTGTTATTTTGGTGCCATTATGCACAGCAGAGTAAACGACAACTGCGTATATATGCGCTTCATGGTGTAACTCATCAGATGTCCAGGGGAAGGCGGCTTGCTGCTGTCGCAAACGGCGTTTTTTGAGGAGACAGCTGATTGCAAGGAATTCATTTGCATCTTTGTTTACACTGCACGCTTACTCACACTCATGTCCAAGGTGAAGTTATCGCCACTGTCATCTCCTATTATACCCTATATTTATAACCTATAATAGTATTTATATATAGTATTTATAAGGTGTATAGATAGATAGATAGATGACGTCATCGGCTAAAACGAGTGCGCACCCAAGCCCAAGTTGCTTTCACATTCACTCGAATCGCGCTACAGTTCCATTGCAACCAAAATCAGACCACCTCCTACAGGTAGTCTCGGGTTCGGTACCGCGGTGCGCTCCCCGGTCCGCATGACAGCTTTCACATTACCAATTTTTCATGCAAACCGTGCTGTGTTTCGAACTAAACTGCCAGTGTGAAAACACTCTAAGGCTAACATTCTGTCAAACGGCATCCTCCATCAGACATTATTGCATCAACTCAAGCATGATCACCTTTCCCAGTTGCACTACTCCGAGACATGGTATATACATAATCATGTTAACTTAAACAATTGTGAGCACGATTTAAAGGTTGCATTTTCACTCTTTAATTACATTTCTACTCCATTAACAGTTGGGGTTGGGGTTTGAGTGTGGGGGTTGCGATAATAAAAAGTATAACAACATTTATGACAAAAAATACAAACTTTTACCTGGAAACTAGAGCTCACACAAGCCCAAACATTCAACAACAGTTCCACCTTCAGCCACTAGGGGCACTGATTCTAAATTTGGTAAACACAGACCGATTTCAACAGCTGAACTTTCGACCTACTAATATAATGCTATTGCCGAATTCAGTCTGGTCAATCATTGGCCTGGAAACAAATATAAATCTGGCAATCCTGCTTTGAAATAATGTGATGTGTCTTGAAGTGTCTTGTGTAGAACATGCAGTGGTAGAATGGGTGGGCATTGGGGTGGGGGGGATTTTGAGTGCTTTAGTAGAACTAATGTGCTTTTTTTGACAGCTCCATTTGGATTGTGTCACATACTCGTTCTTTCTCATAGAACGCCATGCTAAGTATCTCATCTCAGGGGCTGCCCAACCCAATCTGGGCTTGCAAAGCTTGCCTCCTTCTCACACAACATTTCATTATGGTTTCTGAAGCAGTTTGAAAATGTAAATGCAGTGGGCTGCATTCGGTGAGATCAAATGGCTGCCAGCAGTGGAACATTTTTAAGTTCCTGATTTTATTGGTAATTTCATGTCCATGCCAGGTGCAGGTGTAGCCTTCTAGATCTGGATCCATTCCCCTGTTCTGGGTCTCATAACAAGCCATGCCCTCATGTACCGAGGCAAAAAAGGCACACACTTATGATTTCCCGCATCACAGGCTTTAAAGAATTGCAGAGAGTAATCCTGACTCCTACAGCCTTGTGAAACATTAAATGTTTCTTTAAGCGCCAGTGGCGCCATCCAGCCTGTTCAGCACTTAAGGCAGGCACAATGCCAGCCTCAGAGTGGGGGGTCTGTGCCGCTGGCACTGACCTTGGAAAATGGGAGTGTGTTCTGCCCGGAGAGGGAAGAATTTGAGCAAAGAGGCGATCGGGTCCGAATGATGAGAGATATTGAGGGGCTGTTGTCATGGCACCTTACCAACCCCTGTCCCAGCAGAATCAGTCAAGAACCAAGAGTACAGTTTTGATATGTAGGAAAAGATACAGCTGTGTAACTTCCGTGCTTTTTTATTATTATTTAAGCATAGACACAATGTTAGCTTGATCTAACATTTTGTTCTAACAATGTTTATCGTACAGAAGTAACCAAAAATGTCCTAAAAAATCAAACATTGAAATGTATTACTATACAGGCCCAAATTATTTGAGTGATTTCTAAATGTCTTGCATTTTGATGTACTGTAAACCCTAATGTTGTCATTACTGGAAAAATCAAGTTGTCTTAATTAAACATTACTTGAAATGCCTCATAACTCAAAAATATAAGTTCTTTGGACTCATTTTTCTTAAAGATCCATAGACTTTTAAGTCAAGATATTAAGTGTTTATGACTCAAACTTGTAACGTGTGGCTGCTGGCGATGACAAAGAGATGATGACGTGAGGAACACAAGTGCAATTTTTTGAACAAACGTGAAATCCAAAAATCCTAACTATAAACATGAATAAAACAAAAACCTGAACTTGATTTGACAAACTTGACATGAACTTTCTAATAAAGTTACATTCACAATACCTGACAAGGGACAATGGAAAACATGAGGGCTTAAATACTAGACATGGGAGAACACATGACAAAGATGACCAATGAACAAACAAAACCCTAAACAAGATAATCAACCAATAAAAACAAGACAAGAACATGGAGGGAAAACAGGACATCGCATGATTAGGAACACATGACATGAAACAGGAACTAAACTTTTCAAAATAAAAGACATGAAAAACATGAATCAACAAAATACACATGACATATCCCCCCCACTAAGGGGTGGCTCCCAATGCCCAAACACATGAACAAACACATAAAACATGAATCAACACAAAGTTCTGTAGGGAGTTGGGGGGGGGGTCTTGAAGCGTGGCTTGGAAGGGCATGGCGTGGGGCGTGGCCTGTTGAGACAGGGCGTGGGGCATGGGACCAGGGCAGAGTCAATGGAAGGTGGGGCCCTGAGAGGCTCGAGGGGTGGAGCTGTGGAAGGTGGGCTTGTGAGAGACTTGAGGGGCAGAGCCATGGAAAGCGGAGCCGTGAGAGACTTGAAGGGTGACACCATGGAACTTGGTGCCCGGAGAGTAGCCGAAGACTCGAAGGGCCAGGGTGGAGCCGATGGCAGGGAGGACCAAGGCAGTGCTGGTGGCTCGGAGGAGCAAGGCGGAGCTGGGGGATCAGAAGACTGAGGCGGAGCCGGTGGGACTGAGGACCAAGGCGGAGCCGTAGGGAAGGAGGTCCCCGGTTGAGCTGACAGATCGGAGGGACGAGGCACAGCCAGAGGATCGGAGAGCCAAGGTGGAGCCAGGTGACCGACAGACCAAGGAGGAGCCAGAGGGATGAGGGACCCCAGAAAAGCCAACAGGCTGAAGGACCACAGTGGACCCGAGGAACGCAGAGCTGAGGCAATGTTGAGGGACCGACAGGCCAAGGTGGAGTCCAGGGCTCGGAGGGTCCAGGCGGGGTCGGAGGGCTGAAAGTTCCCCTCGCCTGCTCAGGAGAACTAAGGGTGGGTACAAGAGCGGGAACCATCTCCAGGTCCAACTGCCCAGATGTGGCCATGACATGGCGTGGAACAGACTCAGGCATGGCTGTGACGTGGCATGGAGCAGGCTCAGGCGTGGCTGTGAAGTGGCATCGAGCAGGCTCAGGCATGGCATGGAGCAGGCTCAGGCGTGGCTGTGACGTGGCATGGAGCAGGCTCAGGCGTGGCTGTGACGTGGCATTGAGCAGGCTCAGGCGTGGCTGTTACGTGGCATCGAGCAGGCTCAGGCGTGGCTGTGATGTGGCAATGAGCAGGCTCAGGCGTGGCTGTGACATGGCATCGAGCAGGCTCAGGCGTGGCTGTGACGTGGCATCGAGCAGGCTCAGGCGTGGCTGTGACGTGGCATCGAGCAGGCTCAGGCGTGGCTGTGACGCGGCATCGAGCAGGCTCAGGCGTGGCTGCGACGTGGCATGGAGCAGGCTCAGGAGTGGCTGTGACGTGGCATGGAGCAGGCTCTGGATCTGGGGCAAAAGATGGCGCTGGCTCAGCTGCCATGATGTGGAACTCTGGCTCGGCGGCCATGACGTGGAACTCTGGCTCGGCGGCCATGATGTGGGATGCTGGCTCGTCGACCATGACGTGGGATGCTGGCTCGTCGACCATGACGTGGGACGCTGGCTCGTCGTCCGCCTCCCCCACAGTGAATGGTGAACCACTCATTAGAAGGGCAAGGTCGATATACCAATTCAGGCTCTTGATCTGACCATCAGGCATCAGGGAGGAAGCTGGCTCACTCAGACCTGCCCGGAAAATGTCCTTGAGGGCTACCTCATTAAAGTCCACCTGGCAGGCCAGAGCGCAGAAGTCCTCCACATAGTCCTCCAGGGGATGATTCCCCTGACGTAGGCGGAGGAGCTGGATTGCTGGGTTCATTGTAGGTCAGGTATTCTGTAACGTGGCTGCTGGCAATGATGAAGAGACGATGACGTGAAGAACCCAAGTGCAATTTTATTAACAAATGTGAAATCCAAAAACCCTAACTATAAACGTGAATGAAACATAAACATGAACTTGACTTGACATGAACTTGACATGAACTTTCTAACAAAGTTGCATTCACAATACCTGACAAGGGACAATGGAAAACGTGAGGGCTTAAATACTAGACATTAAATACTAGACATGACAAAGATCACCAATGAACAAACAGAACTCTAAACAAGATAATCAACCAATAAACAAATGAAAACAAGACACGCGAACATGGAGGGAAAACAGGACATCACATGACTAGGAACACATGACATGAAATAGGAACTAAACTTTTCAAAATAAAAGACATGAAAAACATGAATCAACAAAATACACATGACAAAACTATTGAGTACAAAATTGAGGCTTTGGGGAATACTCATAATGCCTTGCTCATTCATGTTTCCTTGGTCAAATGGGGACATGAAATATTGTTGTTATTAAGAATTCATAGAGGTTTTTGCTCTTTTGTAGTATTATTATTGTTGTTTTGTTGCAAATAGTTGTTTGTATGATGTCACAGTTAGGGTGATCTGTGACCCCTTTGGTCTATTTGGACTGTGTTAACTATTTCTCAGTTCTCCTTGTGCATGTGCAACTTAAGTACAGGAATATATGCATTTCTGTGGAGAAATACATTTATTTAATGATTGTCCAAGAAATAGTTATAATCTTAATTATTTTAGCTGTGCTGTTGTATCCTTTCAATTAAAATTAGTAAGTAAAATCAAAAACATTTAAATCGAAAGTCTGAGTTAAGTCTACTTGCATCTAGATACCTTAGCTTAAATAGTTAAGTTAATAATTTATGATAACCAAGTTAAGTGAACTGAAATACACAAGTTTTGGAGACACAATTACTTATTAGGGTTTTCAGTGTGCAATCCCATAAAAAAATCTGATATATAGAACTAAATGCAAATCACATATGTGAAATATATGTTCATGAATGGTTTTCACTGATATAAAAAAGTCACATACTTGTACATACAGTATGCAACATATACAGTATTTCAAAATACTACAAAAATGGCAGTTTTCATATAAGTAACATATATTTTCCCAAATTTTCCCAAGTGGAATTTAAATACGTACATACAGTATATGCTCAAATATTACCATAATTCAATACACTAAATGCAATGTGGTCAGCGCAAATCATGTTTATCCTCATTAAAAGTGAACCTGTATTTAATGCAGCCTGGGACATATATTTTTTTACCTTGTGTAGTTTTTTTCATTGTTTTCAAGAATGTCACAAGCCTGTCCATGTTGACATCTGCCTAATTTGGCTTGCTTCTACAAAGAGACAGATGAATTTCCAAAATACAGTTGAGATTAATGGGAAAAACAGCCTTTGATTTCAACACCAAAAGATCTCCTCCCTTTTAAAAGTTAATAAGCCTATTTATTTTGCCATCATAACTATGCACAATTATATGATTAGTTGCATTTTACTATTTGCATTTAGCATTTTTCTTCATTTTTGTCTCTCAACCCACCAGTTGAGAACAACTGATCTAAACTATTTACTTTACCTAATAGTATCATTTTTTTTGTCCAAATATTTGCCTGATTTCTCCTATCTGAGCACAATGCTTGGCACAAGGCTTCTCATTGACATTGGTGGCATGGAAAAGCTCTGCAAGGTGTTGACAGTGGACATTCTGCAAGGGTCCCTGGCACGCCCAATCCCATCCTCCACGCTGCATTCACACGGCCCATTAACATGTGATCACCTCCCACCCATCAGCTCCTACAGAGTGCTATACAGTCTGAATGCACTTCATCTCTCACAACTGTACTATTATAAGGGCTGTATCTCAGTAAACTATAAGGTTTTGAGTCAGAAGTCAAATTAAAAAAGTATTTTCTCTTGCAGTGATTTTTATGTTTTCAAACACCTAGTTCAAAACTCTTGAATCAGATTTAGATTTTTATTCCATCTTCCAAACTAAAATTTCAGAATCATCATATTTTTGCTTTAGTTCTTGGATAAAAAGTGAACACAATAAAATCACACTGGCATACAATAATGCAAGGGTCACCTAATACAAAGTTCACCTTATGCAAGGGTCACCTAACAATATATGAAATTTACAGTTTATATATATATATATATATATATATATATATATATATATATATATATATATATATAACAATAATGCTTGTTTATGTTAATAATGAAAGGTACCTGATTTTTATTGAATTTGTTAAAATCTGTATTAAGCTTAACAGTTTAATTAGTGACACAATCAGCTTGATTTATTCACATATTTAATGCAATTTTTGTTTTTACAGAGGGTTAATTAACGTGAAACACAACCCTTCTCTAGCTCAGGACTAAATACACTGAAACTTGCCTTTCTCACAGTCTCATACTGGATAACAATAGAATGTAGTTAAACCTCAATGTGTTTTACAGCTTTGGATTGCCCTGTCTGGCAGGATAAACAACACTGGGTATCAGATTTAATATCAACCTGTGTATGTGTATGTTCACTGCTCCTAAGGAGCATGGTAAAGTGCTTGTGCCCCTGTACAGTGGAATGTGAGCAAGTGTGAAAAATTGTGCCACATCCAGGTGTATTTAGTCTGTGTGGTAGACAGGGTTTTAAATTGGTTGGTCTAGAAATTGGGATACATTGTTGTGTGTTGCTGTGATCCATTAACAAATGTGGACTGAATATCCAAATATTTTGACATTTAAGGTCTGTGGTAAAAAAAAAAAAAAAAAAGTCTGCCAAGTGTTGTTAGTAGACAATGTTTTATGTTTTCATTGTATAAATGTATGAAAAGTCAGGGGCACTTTTCACTAGACTTGAAATCTTGAAAAATGAAAATTATTCCAACATAAACACAGAAGGTTGGCATATTTCATCTATGTTAAAACTTGTATCAAATGGAATAAAGGTCAGATAGTTGGATTTTGTGGAACGCCGGTGTGGAAATCGGTATAATGTGTGATTTTGATATTGTGTTTGATAGTAATGACATTTCTCACTTTTTGGAGAACAGCTGGACAAGACTTGGACTTGCTAACACAGCAAGTTAGCTAGAAGTTAATTAACTTTGAATATATATATATATATATATATATATATATATATATATATATATATATATATATATACTGTATATAAATCCTGAATTACAATCCTCAAACCTGACTGGTTTGGAAATTACACCTACTAAACCTACTCTCAGATCATAATGTAAAAATCTTAAAATGAATTACATCGTGGCAGAGATGTCACTAGTCGTTTCCATGACAACCAAATATAAACTCTTTCTTTTGAAAAACTCAATTGCAGTATTGGGGTTATTGAATCAGGAAACAGTGCAAAGTAGAATTTTCTTGATTTTAACACCTTTTAATACATTTATTATAGAGGGGAATTTAAAATGTAAGGGACAAGCCCAAAACAGACAAATTCTAAAAATAAAACATTTATTAGTAAGATACAATAAAAAGTTTAGAACTATTATGGTCTATTATGTTGATTTGGAATTATAGCATTTTCTTTCAAATCATTTTAAGGGACAGGAAATGTCTCTAATTAAAGAATCTTCCCCAAAATTCTGATCTGATCATTTTTTACAGTAGAGTACAGTATAGTCAACCCAGTCTCATGACAAGAGATGGTGAAATCGTAAGAAGTTGGCTTGTACAAAAATGTATGACTTTTACTTGCATGGAGAATGATGTTATTAAAAATGTTTACGTTTATCCCCCAACCCAAACCTAAACTAATCATAAAGTCTAACCCCTTGATACTGAATGAGTAACCACATTTGTTCACATTTCATGTATTAATATAAAGTGTTGGATGGGAGGCTATCTAAAATTTGATGCATGTATTGTATCGATTTGAAATTCTGTTTCCGGCTGATTGGTTGGTCTATATGGGAATAAAAGCCATACGATATCTTATGATTTTGCCATCTCATACAAACAATTATGAGTTGTAGAGTAAATTGTATATATTGCAGAGGGGAATTTGTAGCTACTCTAGCTACTCTTGGAACATGCGATACTGCCTACGTTGTTGGCTTTTGTTTGACAAATTGCTTTTTTGCAAGTTGCTTTGGATAAAAGCGTCTGCTAAATTATTAAACTCAGCAAAAAAGAAATGTCCCTTTTTCAGGACACTGTATTTTAAAAATAATTTTGTAAAAATCCAAATAACTTTACAGATCTTTATTGTAAAGGGTTTAAACAATGTTTTCCATGCTTGTTCAATGAACCATAAACAATTAATGAATATGCACCTGTGGAACAGTCGTTAAGACACTAACAGCTTACAGACGGTATGCAATTAAGGTCACAGTTATAAAAACTTAGGACACTAAAGAGACCTTTCTACTGACTCTGAAAAACACCAAAAGAAAGATGCCCAGGGTCCCTGATCATCTGCGTGAACGTGCCTTAGGCATGCTGCATGGAGGCATGAGGACTGCAGATGTGGCAAGGGCAATAAATTGCAATGTCCGTACTGTGAGATGCCTAAGACAGCGCTACAGGGAGACAGGAAGGACAGCTGATCATCCTCGCAATGACAGACCACGTGTAACAACACCTGCACAGGATCGGTACATCCGAATATCACACCTGCGGGACAGGTACAGGATGGCAACAACAACTGCCCGAGTTACACCAGGAACGCACAATCCCTCCATTAGTGCTCAGACTATCCGCATTAGGCTGAGAGAGGCTGGTCTGAGGGCTTGTAGGCCTGTTGTAAGGCAGGTCCTTACCAGACATCACCGGCAACAACGTCGCCTATGGGCGCAAACCCACCTTCGCTGGACCAGACAGGACTGGCAAAAAGTGCTCTTCACTGATGAGTCGCGGTTTTGTCTCACCAGGGGTGATGGTCGACTCGCGTTTATCATCGAAGGAATGAGCGTTACACAGAGGCCTGTACTCTGGAGCGGGATTGATTTGGAGGTGGAGGGTCCGTCATGGTCTGGGGCGGTGTGTCACAGCATCATCGTACTGAGCTTGTTGTCATTGCAGGCATTCTCAAGGCTGTGCATTACAGGGAAGACATCCTCCTCCCTCATGTGGTACCCTTCCTGTAGGCTCATCCTGACATGACCCTCCAGCCTGATAATGCCACCCGCCAAACTGCTCATTCTGTGTGTGATTTCCTGCAAGACAGGAAAGTCAGTGTTCTGCCATGGCCAGTGACGAGCCCGAATCTCAATCCAATTGAGCACGTCTGGGAGGGTGAGAGCTAGGGCCATTCTTCCCAGAAATGTCTGTGATATTGCAAGTGCCTTGGTGGAAGAGTGGGGTAACATCTCACAGCAAGAACTGGCAAATCTGGTGCAGTCCATGAGGAGGAGATGCACTGCAGTACTTAATGCAGCTGGTGGCCACACCAGATACTGACTGTTACTTTTGATGTTTACCCCCCCATTCCATACACACATTCCATTTCTGTTAGTCACATGTCTGTGAAACTTGTTCAGTTTTTGTCTTATTTGTTAAATCTTTTTATTTTCATACAAATATTTACACATGTTAAGTTTGCTGAAAATAAAAGCAGTTGAAAGTGAGAGGATGTTTCTTTTTTTGCTGAGTTTATATGTATATGTAAAACTTTCTCATGAGTTTGCTCTGAATTAGTCCACCCTATTTCGTTCCTTTGCAAACAAATCTTTGACCCTAATTAGGGCACCCTCAGTAGCTTCAACATGTTCTGTTCTGTGGGACTTACAGTTCCAGCCTCTTCCCTATCATACCAACACAGACTTGCATTGGTGAGAACTGCCCTTTCCTCTCTGATCTGAGGTCAGTTTTGCTGTGTCTTGTGTAATTGTTAAAGCATGCAAATGGGCACAAGCAGCTGATCCTAGATAAGTGTTTGCAGTCAATGGAAGGGATCCCAGGAAGGGACATGTTTCAACATGCTGTTCCCGCCTGGGTATTAATCACGTTGGATTATCCCCACCCTTCCCTGCCCCTGAAGGGGGTAAAAGTAGGGGTCTTTACAGGGGTGGCATTAAATTAACTTTCCATATGAGCTAGAGGGGTTTCCCTAGGCACTGCTATGTTTACTTCTTTGCTTAACTAATTCACATGAACTTTATACAGTATGTCACTAAGAAGACTCTTATGGCCCTGGCACTTCTGATCCATGTTAAATATTGATGATCTCCTGAAATTGGATTTGATTGAACTTCTTAGCAACCTACTGTATATGTTTAAAGATCCTTCCATCACTTTTGACCTGAGGACCATTATGCTTTGTTGTTCACTAGAAAGCACAATGACCTTCTTGGACAGGTTACTCTGAAACAGGAAACAGAACAGGTGGCTGAACACTGACTGCCCATCTGTAAAACACATACAACACACGCCATGAAACACAAAAAAGAAATAAAGCGCTGAATTAACATGTTTTATATACAGCTGTTTTTTCTATGCAACAGTTTTTCTCTTTCTAGAGAAACAGTTTCACAATAGTAAATAATCACAATGGTAAATAATCTTTTTTTTTTTTTTTTTGTGGGTATTTCAAAGGGAATGTATCCATGGACTTTATTTTTTTTATCAATGTCAAGATTTTAGGTAAAAATGTATGATTGAATAAGGGAAAGTGTTTTTCCTGTGACTTTTGGATCATACCTAATTTCTTCAATAGTATCATAATCAATTAAAAATAATATTTTAAATATTAATTTTGTAGACTAATACTTATACTAATAATTTTTATATTAAATATTAATTATTATTAATTATCTTTATTAATATTTGGATAGTTGATGTGTTATGAGTCCATGGCTTTTTATGAACATCAAGAAGTTAGGTTAAAATTTATATGAATGTGTAACTTCATGTATGTTTTTCAGTCATGAAAAAAAAATGCACATACATGTATGGATTATATATTTAAAAATACAAAAAATTGCCATTTTCATATATGTAACATACTGCATATGACCCATGTATGATCCATATTTTTATGAAGTAAAAAAAACATGTCCTGCACTTCACGTTTACACATATACTTTAGAATAAATGTCACACAATGTCACACATACATGCAACATGTATGTTCTGTTATATGTGTCATATATATACAGTATATACACTACTGATCAAAAGTTTTGAAACACGACTGAAATGTTTCTCATGATCTTAAAAATCTTTTGATCTGAAGGCGTATGCTTACATGTTTGAAATTAGTTTTGTAGACAAAAATATAATTGTGCCACCATATTAATTGATTTAATTATAAAACTAAAATTTAATAAAAATAAAAAAAATTGATGACTTGGACCAAATAATAAAGAAAAGCAGCCAATAAGTGCCCAACATAGATGGGAACTCCTTCAATACTGTTTAAAAAGCATCCCAGGGTGATACCTCAAGAAGTTGTTTGAGAAAATGTCAAGAGTACATGTCTGCAAATTCTAGGCAAAGGGTGACTACTTTGAAGTTGCGAAAATATAACACAGTTTTGATTTATTTTGGATTTTGTTTAGTCACAACATAATTCCCATAGTTCCATTTATGTTATTCCATAGTTTTAATGACTTTAGTATTATTCTAAAATGTGGGGAGAAAAAATATTTTTATAATAAAGAATGAGTAAGTGTTTCAAAACTTTTGACCGGTAGTGTATACAGTATATATGTCATATATGTCATGATGGCACCGGGCTCTCCCTCACCGTCAGTCACTCACTCTCACTCACCTGCATTTTAATCACTCACACTTGCAGCTCATCTTCACCTCGTTTGGACACACACTTAAGCCGCAATCTCACCTTCAGTCAGCCTCTAGACTTATTGTAGGCATCATGGACTCTCTCTCAGCTCTGACAATGTGACTTTCAACATCTCTGCAGTTCGCCTACCTGTGCTTCAACCTGTTCAGTTCCTCAAGACAAGTGACTTTGTATATACCGAGTGTATGGCATGCTGACTTTACTAGTATTTGCCCCATTCGTGTGTTGATGAACTGCTTGCTCTTACAAGATTAACGACTAACATTAAGCCTGCGTGATTCCTACATACTGACATTTATGAATGACCCCTTGCCCGAGTGTTACTTCCTGGTTACTCTTCACCCCGCTGTGTCTATGCTGGATATGTGATTTTTGTTTACATTGTGAACTTTAAGCCTTGTCATTTATACCAACTTCCCTGTTGAAAGAAGTAACTCCCCTTTATGCCAGCTTGAAGCTTAAGTTCTGTTTTCGGTAAGTGCCGTGTTTTGTGTTTCCTGTTATGGATCCGTGCCTACTACCATTGCCCTGTGTTTGACCAAAAGTCTATTGTCAGACTTTATTCCTAACCTGTGATTCCCTGCATACACAACTTGCCTGTTTCTCCCGAGTTTCCTTTAAATAAACTCCCGCATTTGGGTTCATCACAACTCCCATGTTGGTGTCGTTGCAATATATTACAAACAAATAGTGGAACTGTAATTGGTACATGTTTATTTACACATACTGTATGAGTTAAATTGTTCATTTATGGCCATATATTTCTGAATGATTAACCATTTTAAAGCAGGGACTAGGATGGGAATTAAATCCCTCAATTGTTCCAGAGTGAATGGTTTTCAAATGCTTGTAACCAGTTAATCCTTTTTTTCTTTTTCTCCATGAAACCAAAAAGTTTATCAACTTAATTTTTTGGAATTACACCACTTACTGTTGCCCGAAAAAAGGAGGCTTCTCTTTTAGTAGAACATTATGCACTTTGATTCTGAAGGACACCGCTTATTTTAATTGTTTTTAAAAAAGTCATTTGGCTCGCAAAAGGTGACCGTGAATGAATGCAGAAGAGAGATTTAGGCTATTAATTGATTTTTAGGTGGCCAAGTGAATTTGCAATATTTTGGATATATTAAGAATACATTTATTAAAGACATTATAAAAATAAAGGAATATTTTGTTTAGTTTGGGTGAGGCAAGTCCCTTATTTTGAGCTTTCTCTTTTGAGAACTGGAAACACTGCAACTGTTATATCATCCACCCTCCGCACAGAACCGTTTTAAAAAGAACATTATTAACCATCCTTTTTTGTTCTAATGGTTACCATTTGGAAGGGATCTGAGGAACAGTGGAACTGGAATGGGGGGGGTACTGTTTCTGCTCCGAAGACACCAAAATGGAAGAACACCATTTTTAGTCCCTGCTTTAAAGTTTATCACAGTTTTAATCAACCCTTTGCCTTCACTACACTAAGTGGTGGTGTGAAAAGGATTTTAAACAGTACAATTATTTAATGTATTTATAAATATTTCATGTAGTCGCTCTAATTTAAAGACATAAAAGCTGCATGCGTAACTATTATGGAAGAATCGGCCAAAATGCTGTTTAAAATAGTTTTAGGTGGAGTGTCACTCTGCTGAACATTCCTTTCCAAAATTGTTCACTATTCCTATATTCTTTGTAACATTGTAATAAGTCTAAATTATATTACATTTTTTATACTGTGTTTTATTGCCTTTCATACTCTTTGGCTCTTAGATTTTTCTGGGGTTTAAAACAAAAGTTCTCAGAGCGGCTAATGTGGCATATTAAATGCTGCTTTCAGAACTTACATCAGACAAACCTTGATCATTAATCTCAATCGAAATGCCGAGAGACAAGCCAAGATAGCTAAAATGAACTGTTGTTAATTATTCATTGATTGTGTTTAGTCTTTGTCTGACAAGGGTATAGTTAACAGGTGGACTCCAGGAGGGGGTTGGGGATATGATTTTGGCACTGGCAGCCTCTAAATTGCACTTCAGCTTCCTGTGACTCGACCTCCAGGTCCCCGATCTACAACTTAAATGTATTTCATGTGACTAACAGCTGTAATTCTCCGATTATCATGCTGTGCTGGAGTTTCAGTTACCAGGAGTTTGCAGACAGGAGCTGGGCCTTAATTGTGGCCCCTGACTTAGGATAAGGTCCTTACATTGGGCTTCTCAACAACTACTTTATGGATGTTGCAGTTGTTGTTTCAGATGTTACTTCTCTTCAATTGGTTTTGTATAAATTGAGTAGGTCAATCTAAATTTCAGTCATTGTTGGGTAGTAATGGACTACATGTAATTGTTTAGGTAATCGGATCACAAAAATGAAGTGCTTGTATTTAGATTTTTTTTTTTTTTTTTTTTTTTAAATCAATTACATGTCGATTACTTATCAGTCTTTTCAAAGAAAAGCCAAAGGGACTCAAGGACTGACAAATAGTTAACAGCTATTTGATTTCATGTTTACTAATGTTTAATGAAGTGTTCGTTGGTTCTTTATACACTAAGTTGTTAATTTCCTCAATGATTTATCAAAACCTGATCAACCATGTCAATGAGCTAAACTTGCAATACTGCAAAAGTAATCAGAATAGATTTCCTAAAGTGTAATATTAAATATATGGTTATTGATTATAGTTTTAGTTGTAATTTGTAATCCGTACCCGATTACACTTCAGAAGTGATCTACCCAAAACTGATTGTTTAACTGTCATGTTCATGTCCTGCATTTTGTCAAATTAAGTTGCCCTGTATTTAAGTGGTGAAACACTCGAGGGTGAAATTATTTATATATGGATTATACTGTATGTACACTGAAATAAATGTTGACCCTTAACGGTATGCATAATGGTAACCTCTGATTTTAAAGTCAAAAATATTATTTAATATAATTGAATCCACCTGAAATTTAGTTCAATGAAGAAGACACATTTTTAATGGTTTGATCGTGTGCAATAGATTCTTCCTTGAGGTAACAATGGCAGGTTTCACTTTAGACAGTGTAAAGCATAAACGTGAAAGAAATTATGAAATACACGTTAAATCCTTTCTGCCAAAAAAGGGTCACAATTTACCTTGTCTCTCCTTTTTAACATTAAATTTTAAAGCCCTTACTCTGGTCCCTTGGGACAATGTGAACCATGACATTACACCGCCTTCTCTCTAATTAACCAGTGACTTTCTCCAAGAAATCAATCTAAGTCACTCCAGCACAAAACAAAAAGCTAAAGATCCTCTCAGATATCAACAGTGAGGGCCCGAGAGGTGAAAACATACTGGAACCTGTTGAAAACACCATTTATCCGCTCCGTCTGATATATATGGCTACTCCATTTTAAAGCAGGACACTTTCATCACTTGAAGGAAAAGTGTGAAAAACATGTTACCTTCTGTGGCACAAGACACAATATAAATAGGTCCCATGAGTGTGTTCTGGTGTGATGAAATCCAACCCTTCTTGCTTGTGGTTGAGATTCTGGTATGGTGATAATCACAGGGCCAAAGTGTGAGCTACAGGTTTCACTTACAAATAGACAGAAACCCAGGCATCAATGAACAATTGTTTTTGAAACTGATTATGTGAGTGGGATTCCTCATCAGCTTTTTTGAAATGTGAAAACAATGTGATCTTAACTTCTTATTTTCCAACGTGATCACACAGGCAATGGACATGCTGTTTCCAAATATACTTGTACCCTGAAATGCACCATTTTGATGAATAATTGACAAGTGCCATCCTCCAATCAGACAGTTTTGCATCAATTCAAATATTTTCTTGTGAAGCTACTCATGCATTGTGTGAGCAGTTTCTGACACCTGGGTTCTGGTCCTGTGGAAACCAAAAGGAGATTGCCAGCACAAACTATGGTAAGCACGATTCAGATGTTGCATTTTCGCTCTTAAGTTTTTACTCCACTGACGGTCAGGTTTAGGGTTAGGGCACAGGGTTAATAAAATATGCATTCCTGTTGACTGTATTACATCATTTTCAACTAAAAATACAACTTGCCTTTGGTGACACTCTGTGGACATTTCACCTTAACAAAACTTCCAGCTTTAGCTACTGGGCCAGTGGTTTGAATATTGTAAGCACAGACCGATTTCAGCTGAACTATCAATCTCCTGACTCCAAATTTACAGTGACTGTTTACATGGACACCAGAAAGCCGTTTATTGCGAGAAAGCTGCTTAAGGCTCAATCGGTGTATGGGTTTACATGAGCTGTATTATCGGCTTACTCCCGTGTACATGCAGCTCGATCAGTTAGCAGCTTTCTCCACATCAACGGAATTTTCCCACAACGCTTGTGTAGATAACAAACACAGGATCTGAGGAAGACTTTGCTATTTTACTCTGGTTTTTTATTTTATTTTTTTATTTCCAGATATTTTATTGTTGCTGTTTGTTTCCTTCACTTTTTATTGTGACCTGCAGCAGAATTCGCGCTGCAATAGGATTTCCCTTTTAGGTAAAACTCTGGGATTCCCCCAATGTACAATTGCATATAAGTGAATGTGAAGGACAGCCGATATTTTACATTTGGGTGTTTAAATGGGTATAGTTTATAGTGTATTTTTTTTTTTTTTTTTTCTCCCCAAGTGTACTCCCAGAAATGTTGAATTCTTTCCAATTTGTTGACATGTCGTTTCTGCTGATGTCACCAAAGCAGCACAGGTGGAGAAAAATATTTTTAAATATTTCAAACGCATTGATAAACACACTCCCCTTAGTTGTAAGAGTACCAAAGAACACTATACTCATGAAAGAATATTTTAAAGACTTAATCAAACTGACTACTCTAGGTTACACAAACAAAAATAAGGTCACATCAGGTAAAAATAGCTTACATACTCATCTCACATCTCATTTTAGCAACAGTAGGTTGAAAGTTGAAATTTCTTCTGAAATTGGTCTGTGCTTACCAAATTTGAATTACTGCCCCCAGTGGCCAAAGCTGAGTTTTATTTCAGGTTGAAATTATGTAATTTAGTCAACAGGAATGCATATTTTATTAACTCTAACCCCTAACCTTAAACCTAACCATCAGTGGAGTAAGATTTTAATTTTAGAGAAAATGCAACCATCAGAATCATATTCATCAATTACATGAACGTGATTACTTCCTGGTTTCCATGGGACCAGAACCAGTGTCTCTAAAACCACAAGCAAAACAAAACTTGTTTAAATGGATACAAAGATGTCTGATGGGAGATGGTACTTCAATGTCAGGGTACCAGAACATTCAGTAGCAATACGTACATTTCCTGTGTGAACATGTTTGGTCACAACTGCCCCTTTTTTTTTTTTTACTTTGACAGTGTATAAATCACCATCCAATTAAGAATGTCCTTTTTAGTGTGTGGACTTCATGTAAAATTTATCAAGATGTAATGAAAAAGTTTAAATGTTGTAAAGTCAAGGTGTGTGTGTGTGTGTGTGTGTGTGTGTCCCTAATCAGTTCGTTCTGGCTCAATTTATTTCAAGACACTAATGGTTCCAGTTGGCTTGGAAAAGGGGAGATTTCTGTTCACCTAGCACTCAGGTTACCCAGGCCATCAGGGTCAAGTTGGCCTTCCCAACCAGAAGTTTGATTGATAGTGATGTACCAAAATAAGACCAGTCCAGGCATCCTCACATAACGCAGACACAAGCAGCTGTAAAACCTGGTGAGGGCTGGGATCATGGCTTCAGAGAGGGGTCAGGAACCAGACAGGGATGAAGCTTTACAATCTTTCTAATCTCCTGCTACACATTTGCATCAACAGGCCCCAAGTTCAGGCAACCAACACCTTCATTAAGAAACAAAAGGTGTATTTTAATTAAAGATTGGTTTAGGCAAGCAAAAGTGACTTGTTGACACTTTTAAAACATAGGATCCTATGTTAATCTCTACAGTGAGGTGTAAAAATGTAAGACCACAATAACAATCTGGGATTTAAAGATCCATTTAAACCTTAAAATTAATGGAAAGATTTAGGATTTTATAAAAATGTAAAAAAGAAAAGCTATGATGTAAAATCTCTAAGAAATATTTAAGATGCTGCACTATTTCTAGTTCCTGATTTGTGACACTGATCACGTTAAATTATTTGAGCGAAAAGTCAGGTTTCCATTGAAGCACTTAAGATGCTCTATGCATGAACATTTTCAATTCGTCATGAATAACATTATCATCAGGGTTTACTCAAACTAGTGGAGTCCATGCCACCTTGAGTGCATGCTGTTGTTAAATCAAAAGCGGAACATAATTACGAAGACTTTCTAAAATTCATTTAAATGATTTGATTTAACTCAACTTTCACTCAAATTGCTATCATTTGTAACAAACTCTTTTGTATTAAACAAGAAAAATTATTCTAATTTGCATTTTCACAAGTGGTGACCAACTTTAGACCCTACTGTATGTTCAACTGCTAAAAACTACTAAAACATGCAAACTGAAAGATGGAAAAAGATAAGTGTCTTAAAATTGTCTTTGTGGATTTTGAATTTTGGACCACATATGCTCTCTTCTTTCACTTCACTGTTCTTTTTATCTTTAGGTAAGCATAGTCATTCCATGATTTAAGTGTGGAAATGGATACACCAAGATGATTCCAGCCACTATTTACTCAACTGCTGTGTCCTAACCCTGATGTCTATGGCTGATACTTGACATAATCTGTGTTAATGCTGACAAATGACCCTCTGACCAGGAAGTTGGAGAAACACTCGTGGATTTCTGTACATATTAAAGGGATAGTTCACCCAAAAATGAAAATTAATCTAATCACCCTCATACCATCTCAGATGTGTGACTTTTTTTTTTTTTCTTCTGCTGAACGGATTTTTAGGAGAATATTTCAGCTCTGTAGGTCCATACAATGCAAGTGAATGGTGACCAGGACTTTGAAGGTCCAAAAAGCACATAAAAAGACTCCATGTCTTCAGAAGTGATATGACAGGTGTGGGTGAAGAAGGAAAAAAAAAAAAAAAAAAAAAAGTCCCGTATTTAAGTCCTTTTTTTCACTATAAATCTCCACTTTCGTTTTCTTTTGTTTTTTTGGTGATTCACATTATTCATGCATATCGCCAGTTACTGTGCAGGGAGGAGACTTTATAGTAAAAAATGCCTAAATATTGATCTGTTTCTCACCCACACATATCCCCTTAACCTTGCAAGACAATATAGAAACTATGCATTATGCTTATAAAATTAAGGTACTTTCACACTTGGTTTGATTGCTTGGACTGAACCAGAGTTCGTTTTCTCCCCCCTCCCTCTCTGTTCTCATCATATTTTATGGCTCTGAACCGCGATCCACGATCCAATTATGTCATCAACATGAATACAAGTGGCAGCTGTTTACCACTGTAACTAGACAACAACTCAAGAAGACATTGCTGTGTTATTAAAGTATTCATCTCTTTGGATTTACCACCAAAACTTTACATGCACAAAATGACAATTATGTTTGTCTGCCAAGGATGCATTGAATGTGCAATGATGTGAAGAATATTAGCGTTTGTCTGCCTCGAGCCAGCGGATGCGTTGCAAGAGATGTGAAGAATGTGAGCTGCTCTCTGAAGGTGATTTATTTGGACACAGGCAGGTATTAGAAATGCATTAAATAATAATTGTGATCTGGAGCCTTGCAAAGTTGTCATAAACAGCGGCAGGGTTTCTGAGGCCCCAAGCAACCGACCAAGCCGGGGCCCCATTTAGAAAATTTTTGCTTACATTTTTTTACATAAATTGTTTATAAATAATTATTTTAAATTCATCCTATCAACCATTGTAGCCAAGTACATTCAACATGTTTAATGAAACACAAATCTAGTTAAAGATATTTAATGCATGTTTTCCACAACAACAAAAAAACTATTTACCTACATTTATTTTTACAATATTTTTTTTTTTTGTGTGTGTGTGTGCAAAACCTTAGCCAGTAACATTTTGGAATTCCGTTGTTATTTATTAATATTATAACCCAACAATTTTTTATTGTTCAGTTTGTCATAATATGATACAGTATTATTATTACTTTGAGGATTTGTTGTATACAATAGCAATATATTCTTATTTACTTTCACCTGGAGCTTATATTCTGACGTTGAGGGTGTATTTTATGTAAGAATTGTAGGCAACATAGGTAACTAACAATAAACATACAAGGCATGGCAGCCCCTCAGAAAACTAGAGCAGAAGGGGAAAAAACATTGCCGTTTATCAAGCGCTGAAACTTTTCTTGTTGCAGAACAATCTGGAACAATGCTAAACATTGTATCAGTCCCCTCTTTGCAACCTGAACCTGTTCAAAACGTTAAATCTTTGTGACACCTGCGCTAAAAACAGTCTAGACGCAGCGCAACGACTGAAACAGAACGCAGGTGTCTCTGCATTTTTGAAACCTGAAGCTCTTAACTTGACACAGTGTCTAAAAATATGCCAGTCCTCCGTGAAACACTGAAGAAACTGTGAGACGCGGTGCAGCAGGTATGGACGTTCGTCCAGCGCGTGTTTACACAGGAAAACAATGGAAAAACAGAGCAGACGCAGGCAAAAACACGTTCGGTGTGAACGGCCCCTAACTCATCCGTTCGCGCGTATCTGCGAGTGAGAGCGCATGCGCGAAACAAGTTCGGACAGCCTATATATATGTATATGTATATGTATATGTATATGTATTTTTTTTTTTTTTTTTTTTTCATAAATTACAAACCTCAAAAAACCTTAAACTCACCTGTCCCGACCCCGGCGGCTTCTAACGTGAACCGCTCTAAGAGCGCTGACAACAGCACATTCGCGCATGTGCCCAGAACATCATGTCACCCCTGAACAAAAAATCTTCTCCGGCCACCATACTTCATCAGACAACTGCATTTTCAACCATTTTAATTACAAGCTAGAGGAAAACTTAGAGTGTATGAAATATACATAATTTTGTGGGCAATGTATAATAGCAGACAGATTAGAAATATAATCTATTGTTTAAAAGTTATGACCATTCAAGTGATTAGTGGGAAAACGGAATAAAACAAACATTTAGAATGTTAAGATACATTTCACATGACCACTCCTTAAATACTCCTTTTGAGCACCTGTATTAATAAATTGAGATTGCATCTGAAATTGAAGGACACAAACACTGAAATATACATTTTATGTGTTCAATAAAGCACATCATTTTGCTTAAATAAAGCACTTTATTTAATTTGAACATAGAATTACACATGAATTACACAGCAAAACATACAAAATCAAACTTTCGAACTATCTACAGTAAATACATTTTTAATAAAGAGTGCAGGAACAGAATATACTGTATATAAATTAATAAATACTCAACAACTGCAATACCTGTGGAGAGAAGAAAGGGAGAAAAGAGGGGAGGGGGAGGACGACAACACCAGTAAACACAGCCCAACCTAGATCTCTTCGCGAAACTGGTCACATTCAGCTGAGTGCCAAGACTGAAAACAGTTCCTATCGTGAATCAAGCAAAGTCTTTTGCCATTACATTCTGCCGCGCAACAAGCTACTTTTGTTTTATTTTCAGTCCTACTTTTCCGATAGCATAGCCAACATCTCTTAGAGGACTCTTCAAATTTAGGGACATGGGCTGTGTGGAGTGATGACGAAGGAGGGACTACAGGCTTTAGTGTATGCAAAGGGAAACTTACGTGAATATCGATTCCTCCCAGCTGACGAGCCAGGTTTTCTCTGAAATCTATCCGGGTTAAGTTCACCGGTCTACGCTCATCCCCTGGTGCCGTATGAATGTATTGCCATTCCTTAAACAATATGAAACTATTGATGACGGCAATGTCTATGAAGTGGGGAAAAAAAGAGTCTTCCACCACTTCTGAGTTTTTTGTTGGATGTCATAAGATTTTATCATTTGGTCTGACCTATCAATACTGCCCATGTTTTTGTTAGAATTACTGATGACAGTGGGCTGGAGGGCTACTTCTTTTGTCCAGTCGCCATCATTTTTTACAAATCTAGTAATTTCGGTTGAGCCATTCGCATTGTGGAAATTGGAGAGGCATGTAACTGCACGTGTGTCCTTCCACTGAATTACAAGTATATTCCCCTCAATCCTACACCACCTCATATCCCCATGAGCTGTCTTGCGTTCCCATCTTTTGATGTCTTTAAATTCTGCAGGAAACAGTTTACGATTCACCCTGCATGTCCCACAGGCATTAGTTCCCATTTCTAACAACCAATCCATAAGAGCTGGAGATGTGTAAAAGTTGTCAAACCTAACATTGTGGCCCTGGTATTTGAATGGCTGTAGTAACGATTCAGCTACTTTGGTGGCCAAGTCAGTGACACGCCCATCATGACTACCTGTGTAAACATTAAAATCAAGAGTATACCCTGAGTCTGATGTTGCAATTACCAATCATTTAAAACCCCACTGAGTAGGCTATGTATTGTTTAAATCCTGACTGAGCTTTAGACTTGACCATACGTTCAACTTCCTAAGACGATCCTGATTATCCTCTGTGGTAGGGTCTACAACATGTAGAGCTGCTAAAAGAGCCTTGTAATGGTCATGCGACATAAATCCCCTCGCCCACGAGCCCTGAAGTGACTTGGTTCCCCAATGACATGGAAATCAGGGAGAATTGAAAACCCCATGTAAATGAGCAACCCAAGAAATTTGTAAAATTAATCGGGGGTCACCTCCATCCAAGCTCCTTGGTAGCTGGAATATGACGGACAGTTTAGGACAAGCTCCCACCCCTGATGGTTTGTAAAGCTGCATATCTCAGCAACTACAGCCTGAGTAAAAAATAGCATGAAAAAGTCAATTTCTCGCAACATCACATTGGAGGTTGACCGCACAGCCTGACGCATGCTAACTAAGTCAATACCAAATGGATGGCTAGGCTTAAATGGGAGAGGTTTTGGTGCCTGTGAATCAATGTCAGAGTACGAGGGATAAGAAACAGAGTCAGGGAAGTGTTTACGCTTTCTAGCTGACTTGGGACCTGTGTGAGAATGGCTAGCCATACCCAAAATAATAAGAGTAACAGTGTTAGTGTTACTGTGAGTATCAGTCATATGAGAAATAGAAACAAACAATACATAGACATTCATATATACCCATTTGATGGTCTTGGCATCTCAACCTCCATCTCCTCGTGGTCCGGGTCTTCCTGCAGTAGTTCCTGGTCCAGCAGATCTTCCTTCTGTGTGCTCATGCCCTCATGAGCCATGTCCTCCTCTGCTGTGAACATAAGCTCATCAGCAGCCAGCTGCCTCCTCCACTTGAGGGTGCTGAGCAGGGAGCCATAGTATATATTCATCTCTACAACAGGAAAAAAAGTACACAATTGGTAGCCAGCAGTGTGTTCTTCACAAATCCGTACCATTTTTTTTAATTACATGGGAAAATCAACAAGCTAGATAACTTATCTAACTAGCAGGCCAGTTTCCAGGCAGGTCTGAACAGGGTCTGTTCTCTGCCTCACATTACTTCAGGCGGATTTTTCACAAGCGACAAAATTGGCCAAAAAAAAGTTATTGATATTTAGCTAAAAATGTACATAGTATTGCTAGCTAATATTTATTTAGCAAGTTTCACAGAAATTTGCTTAAAAATAGAGGCTAGCTGCCTGTCCGATGAATGCAATGTAATTTTTTCCAGAAATAACTAGCATTACTCCTACAAATAAATGCTTCGTAACTAAATGTTTTGACTTTCAATAGACAATATTGACAACACATGTTAAATAACTTGTCTTACTTCAAAAGATCGCCTCAGTTTTCAATTTGAAGTAGTAAGTCCAACACTGGAGGTAATCTCCCGGGATATCCTCTCTGGCTCTGCCCAGGCAAATGGAGGATGACGCTGATGACGATACATTTATTATTCACGCCCTGTAACCCCTTAACCAATCAAATGTGCATTTAGCATATACTGTCATGAGTATCTTGCAGTTTTCAGAAATAAAATCGGTGATTGGACGGCGAAGATATTGAGACAGGAACCATGGGAATAATTGTTCCCAAATTTGAACGCTTCAGCTGGAAAGGGTTAAGAGTTAGGAATTTGAACAAATCCCTAAACCTAAAGTATTAAACATCACATAACTCAACTTGGACAGTGCTAGAGACATGAATAATACCTTAACCTCATGTGACCCCACGTCTTTGCTATATGCTATGCAGAATTTAATTTAAACCGACTGATTTCAGTTCAGAACACTCTGTGCTGTCAGTAAAGGGTTAAACTTTTGACATATCAAACCATGTGACAAAACAACATGGTGCCGATCTCAGCTGAGTTTGTCTTTGGGAGAAACTCCAACAAAACTACATCTGGTAAGAAACCTCTACTTTTTTTAACTGAAACCTGTTTGGGGGTCGCGTGGCGCCATGTGAGGGTTGGACATGTGAACGGTGAGCTCTGAGCACTTTGCTAGTTTTTAATACTTTTTAGGTCATAAACTGGTGAGATGCTATACACCCGGATCCATAACTG
Source organism: Myxocyprinus asiaticus (assembly GCF_019703515.2). Taxonomy (NCBI): domain Eukaryota; kingdom Metazoa; phylum Chordata; class Actinopteri; order Cypriniformes; family Catostomidae; genus Myxocyprinus; species Myxocyprinus asiaticus. Next base: position 7,668,781 of record NC_059391.1, read on the forward strand.
TTCAATGAAGACAATATGTCAAAGAATTAAAAATCCTTGGGCTCTGGAGACATTAAAAGACACGTGCTCAAGCTGATGCCGCAGACCAGGGACTCGGTTTGGCCGGTGTGGTGGGAGAAATTCAGTGTCAACTGGCGAGTATGCCTGCAATGCATGTGAAGGTCGTAGCAGACTTGGAACATCTTGCTGTAATATGTCGATCGATCACTCCCATGGAGACTAAATTCTCTGAGGTGGTTACAAGAGTGTCGGACATTGAGAAACGGATCAATTATCTGGAGTCATCAGAGAGGAAATTAGCTGCTAAACCGCTAGCGACCAAGGCGGACTTGGAACACATTTTGGAAAAATTGGAAGACCTTGAGAATCGTAGCCGGCGAAACAACGTCTGAATTGTTGGAATACCTGAGAACAAAGAAGGCCGAGATATGGTGAAATTCCTAGACGAGCTCTTCCCGAGTTAGCTCGACATAACAGGCCATAATTTGGAAATCGAGCAAGCTCACAGGGTCCAGGCTCAGAGATCTGCTGAGGGAGACAGGCCTCATTCAATTCTGACCAAATTTCTTAGATCATCCGATAAAGATATTGTGTTCCTCGAGGCAAGGAGTAAAGGAAGTCTTTCTTGGAAGAACCCAGACATTGTGAATTCGACAACAGAGAAACATGATCGATTCAAGGAATGCAAGAAACTCTTACATCAACGGAAGTTCACATTTGCACTGATGTTCCTGGCAAAATTGAGAATAGATGCTAAGGATGGCTGTAAAACATTCAAATGCCCACAGCAAGCATTATCCTTCATAAAGTCAATGGAGTGATTAAATCAATCAGTGGTCAGCCTAGTGGACCTGACTCACTGAACATTTACTTGTTCATCTGAGGAACTGAGCCCCTTTTTTGTTTCTTTTTGTGCTGGTTCCACCTAGAGGCTGGAGTATGTCTTGTGGAGTAACACTCCTTCGGGACGGTTGTGGATGAATCTGCATGTTGTTTGTTCTTGCACCTCATATTGGTTGGAGTTTGTTCTGTGGAATATTTCTTGCAAAACATTGGAGTGATTAGGTTTTTTTTTTTTTTTTTTGCACTCATGTAACAACCAAGTGAGCCTGACTCGCTGTACATTTCACTGTCCGAGGAAACTGGGCATCTTTTTTTTTTTTTTTTTTTTGTGCTGTTCCGTCTGGCATCTGGAGTTTGTTTTGTGGAGGAACACACCTTCAGAACAGTTGTGTGGATGAATCTAGAAGTCTTTGTGTGTATGCCGCCTATTGGCTGGAGTTTGTTTTATTGATTATATGTTGTGTAATTCTGTCTTACAAAATTTGTACCGGACTTGAACAGTCCGACAGCAAAATTGTCGCAGGGGCTCTCGTAGGCATACATGGACTGTTTGAGTTTAGAGGGATGGCGATGTCATGTGCAGGGTTAATGCGCACATGTTTCTTTTTTTCTTTTTTTGAGGGGGGGGGGGATTCAGATTTGTGGGGGGGGATTCAGATTTGTTTGTTGTCGTTGGAATATGGTCTTCATAATTTGGTTTTTGACACACGATACATTTTTCTAAAATGTCAAAATGTCAAATGTTAATATGAGTGGATTATCTCTCTCCACGTGGAATGTGAATGGGTTGGTGCACCCCATAAAAAGAAGGAAGGTTATTTCTTTTCTTAAACGTAAGCAATATGATATAGCGTTTCTTCAAGAAATGCATCTTTCCCTGCAGGAAGCTGAAAAAATTGGGAAGATATGGGGTGGAAATCTTTTCTTTAGTGCTGGCTCAAGTAAGAACAGGGGAGTCATTACACTAAGTAAACATCTACAATTCAAATGTCTCAAACAGATTAATGATAAATTAGGAAGAGGCATTATTGTTTTAGCAGAACTTCAGGGGCAAAGGTTGATTTTGGCTAATATTTACACACCTAACGTTGATGATAAGGGCTTTTTTATAGATCTTTTTTGTAATTAACATTTTTATTGATTCAAAAAGAAAGCACAACAGAGAAAAACACAACATATACACACCGAATCAACATTTCACTTTTAACACTCATTAACATCCCTCCCCAAATACCAACCCCACCCTACCCCAAAGAACACCCCTGTGGTCACATAAAATAATACACACACACAAACAATAAAATAAATAAATAAATAAATTAAAAAAATAATAATTAAATATATAATAAATATACATAATTAAACTAAACATCTCCCTCCTCATCCCTTCCCCTAGAGTCCTCCAAAACTGCCAAATACCTACCCCACTTCTTGAAAAATAAGTCGTCCTGCCCCAGCCTTCCATCTATCATCTTCTCATAAGCCGCCATCCTCCCCATCTCCGCACACCACTCTGGAAATGGTGGAGATCCGTCTGTCTTCCATCCCCTTAAAATAATTTGTTTACTGATCATCATGCTAGTCAGAACCCAATTTTTTATATATTTGTCCCCCGAATTTATAACTTCCCCATTGCCCAAAATTCAAAGTCTGGGGCAAAGTAAAATTTGAGTGTCCAGAATGTCACGCAAATAATTCTGAATCTTTAACCAAAAATCTTGGATTTTAATGCATCCCCAAAAAACATGGGCTATGTCTCCATCTTCTGATTGGCATCGCCAGCATGTGGGTGTGTCTTTAAGACCAAGCCTGTATAATCTAGAGGGGGTCCAATCAAATCTTTGTAAAATCTTAAATTGCATAAGGCGAACCCTTGCATCTCTAGATGCAGACTTGACATTTTTCAGAATCTTAGTCCACACTCCATCCTCCAATTCCAAATTCAAATCTTTCTCCCATAATCTCTTAATAGAAGTTAAAGCTCCATCCCCCATACTCTGAATTAACAGGGAGTAATACACTGATGCCTCATGACCTTTTCCAAAAGCCGCAATCACCTTTCCCAAAGCATCTGCCTCCTCAGGGGGATGCGTGCTACTCCCAAAAATAGTACAAAGCAGGTGGCGCAATTGTAAATACCTATAAAACTGAGGTCTGGGGATCCCAAAATGTTGGACCAAGTTTTCAAATGATCTCAACACACCACTTTCATATAGGTCACCGAGTGTAGCAACCCCCCTCACAATCCACTCTGGCCAGCAGAAAGGGGACTTGCCAATACATAGTCTTGGGTTCTGCCATATGCTCGAGGAAACATTTAAATAAGTGTCCAATTTAAACAGTCTGGACACTTTAGTCCATACCGATTGTAAATGCAAAATAACGGGATGTAACTTAACCTTTCCAATTAGTTTGATGGAGGTGCTTTGTAACGGCAAAATAGGGGCAAGAACTGCCTGTTCAATAACAAACCAGGGAGGGGCTCTCTCAGGTGGAAGTGACCAATGAGCCAAATGTCTGAGACTGAACGCATAGTAATAAAACAAAATCTTGGGTAGTCCTAGCCCACCTTTGTCAATCGGACTATGTAACTTATTAAAATGCAATCTGCAATCAAAGTTTACCATTCCAAATGAAGGACTTCGCTATGCTATCGACTTGCTTGAAATAAGAGAGGGGGACATCTACAGGTAGGGACTGTAGCAGGTAGTTAAATTTTGGAATACAATTCACTTTAATAACATTAACCTTTCCAATCATCGATAAATGTAATGAAGCCCACCTGCCCACATCGCTCGAAATTTTTTTTATTAAAGGGTCAAAATCGACACTAACTAAATCAGACAAATTTTCTGGGAATAAAATCCCCAAATACTTCATGCCCTGTTTGGGCCATTGGAAGGCGCCCGGCTGGAAAGCCGTTACTGGACAGTACGCTGTCAGAGCCAAAGCTTCGGATTTAGACCAATTAACTTTTGTATCCTGAGAACTTGGAAAAGGAATTAATAATTCTGTGAAGACAAGGCATAGATCTAGTAGGTTCAGAGACAAATAATAAAATATCATCTGCGTAAAGCAGAAGCTTATGCGCCATACCTCCTGCAATCACCCCTGGAAAATCGTCCTCCTTTCTTATCACAGCTGCTAATGGTTCCAGGGCAAGACAGAACAATAAAGGGGAAAGAGGGCAGCCCTGCCGAGTTCCACTATCCAGAGTAAAATAATCTGAAATTAATCCATTTGTTTGTACCGCTGCTACAGGGTGTTTATAAAGCAACTTAATCCAAACAATAAATGTACTTCCAAACCCATACATTTCCAAAATCTTAAAAAGATAATCCCATTCTACCATATCAAATGCCTTTTCGGCATCAAGTGAGATGGCAGCGACCGGAGTCTGATCATTTGCCACTGACTACATGATATTGATGAGATGCCTGATGTTATCAGAAGAGCTACGGCCCCGAATAAACCCCACCTGAAGTAAAAATTTCACAACCAGCAGATTTCACTGAGGGAATGATAGAAAGAGACTCTCTCTGCTTTATATATCTAGCCAAAAGCTTCCCTGCTTTGTCACCCGACTCAAAGTATGACTGTCTTGCCCTGAATAACCAAAACTCCACTTTCCGTGACAAAATAGTATTATATCTATATTTCAATCAGGTCAATTCTCTGAGGCCATCAGCTGACATACTCTTCAGCTCTGCCTCTGCACTTTTAATATTCTCTTCCAACTCCACAAGTTCTCGTGCGTTGGATTTTTTGATGAATGAGGCATACTGTATGATCCGACTCCTAAGATCGCCTTAAGTGCCTCCCAAGCCACCCCACAGAGGATACCGAGGACCAGTTGGTCTCCATATAAACATTGATTTCAGTCTTTAACATTTGTTGGGAATCAGGATTTTGCAAAAGGGACACATTAAGGCGCCAACTATGTGATTTCTTTTTCTCTATATGTGGCATAACCTCTAAACTCACCAGGGCGTGATCTGAGACTAAAATGTTTCCAATTGAGCAATCAACAACAGATGAAATGAGGGATTTGGATATAAAAAAAAAAAAAATCTATTCTAGAATAAATCTTATGGACTGATGAAAAAAATTTATAGTCCCTACCAGATGTGTTGGGTCTCCAAATATCCGTAAGACCAAGATTTTTACACATCCTGTGAAGCGTCATTGTTTCTCTAGTGGGCTTACACACTTTTGCTTCACTATGATCAAGGACTGAGTCCATCAAAAGATTAAAGTCTCCTCCCAATATTATATCATGAGGGGTGCCAGCAGCTTGCAACATCTCTTCAAGATCTATAAAAAAGCCCTGATCATCAGCGTTAGGTGAGTAAATATTAGCCAAAATCAACCTTTGCCCATGAATTTCAACTAACACAATAATGACTCTTCCTAATTTATCTTTAATCTGTTTGAGACATTTGAATTGTAGATGTTTATTTACCAATATAATGACTCCCTTGCTCTTATTTGAGCCAGCACTAAAAAAAACAAGTCGACCCCATATCTTCCCAAATTTTTCAGCTTCCTGCGGGGAGAGATGTGTTTCTTTAAGAAACATTATATCATATTTCTTATGTTTAAGAAAAGAAATAACCTTCCTTCTTTTTATGGGGTGCCCCAACCCATTTACATTCCATGTGGAGAGAGACAATCCACTCATATTAACAACTGACTTATTGATATAATAAAAAATAAAAAAAATTGTGTGTGAAAAACTAAATTATACAGACCACATTCCCCATTAGTGAAACAATCAACCCCCAAACTTCCCCCCGAACAAAACAAACAGAAAAAAGAAAAACGTGCGCATTAACCCCGCGCACGAGCGCGCCAACCGGCGACAATCCCTTTAAACTCAAAAGGTCCCTGAATGCCCATGAGCCCCCATGACAACTTTGCCATCAGATTGCTCAATTTTGCCTCACAAATTTGTGAGGCAAAATTACATAACAGAAAATACTTTGTAAAATAAACCCAGCAAATAGGAAGAATGAACACACAGAGCATGTAGATTCATTCACAGAACAGTCTCAAAGGTGTGATCTTCCACAAAACAAATTCCAGCTGATATAAAACCGTTCAGATTCCTCGGACAGACAGACGAATGTTCCGTGAGCCAGCTGTTATGAGTTCAGCGGATGACATAATCATTCCAATGTCTCGTAAAAAAAAAACTCAACAAAACAAACTACAGCCAGGAGGAGGAATAAGCACGAAGAACGAACAGATTAATCCACAGCTGTTCCAAAGGAGTGTTATTCAATAGAACAAGCTCCAGCCGCTAGGCGGAACCAAAACAAAAAGAAACAAAACCGGCATCCCGGTTCCCCGGATGGTCAATTCAATTCACTCGGAGGCCGCATAAACGTATATACCATGACTTACACAATCTGTCAGCTTTATAAAAGACATCCTTTGTGTGAGCATGTAGATATTTTGTGGTCTTCCGTAGTGTCCACTCTCAATCTGTCTGGGAACTTCAATGCAAAAGTAATCTTTCATCAATGCAAAAGTTTCTTTAAGGAAAAGTGTTATTCACAAAACAAGCTCCAGCCGCTAGGCGGAGCCAACGCAAAAAACCCAAAATGTCGCCCAGCTTCCTCAAGAGTAAGTACAGCGAGTCAGGCCCACTCACATGAGAAACATCCAATGGTTTACACAGACATTGATTGTATAAAAGATATTGCCTGATTTGGACATGTAAATACTTTGCGACCGACCTTCGTTTCTATTCTCAGTTTGGCAGGAAACATTAGAGCAAACGAGATATTTTTCTGATGTAAGAGTTTCTTGCATTCCTTGAACCGATCGCGTTTCTCTCTTGTCGAACTCGCAAAGTCCGGGAACAAGAAAATATTATGGTTCTTCCAAGAAAGCTTCCCTTTGCTCCTCGCCTGGTGCAACACAAGATCTTTATCGGATGATCTCAGAAATCTGGCCAGAATCGATCGGGGCCTGTCTCCCTCAGCAGATCTGCGAGCAGGGACTCTGTGAGCTCGCTCGATTTCCAGCTTGTGGCCTGTTATGTCGAGCAAACTCGTCTAGGAATTTTACCATATCTCTGCCCTCCTCAAGCTCAGGAATTCCAACAATTCGAACATTATTCCTGCGGCTTCTATTCTCAAAATCTTCAAGCTTTTCAAGGAGATGCTCCAAATCAACTTTGGTCGTGGGTGGATTAGCGGTTAATTCCCTCTCCAAAGATTCCAGAAAATCGATTCGTTTTTCAACATCAGTCACTCTTGTACCTAACTCAGAGAATTTTATTTCCATCGCCGTAATTGATCGACGTATTACAGCGAGATCCTCCAAATCTTCGTCAACATCACCGACATGTTGGACAACTGACGCTGGATCTCCTTTCCCGCCACGCCATCCAAATCGAGTCCCCGGTCTGTAGGCCTGTCGGGGCTTTCATCCTGAACACATAAGTGTCTTTTAATGTCTCCAGAGCCCGAGGATTTTGACTTCTTTGCCATGTTTTGCAACAAAGGACAAATGTGTAACTGGGTGTTTCAAATTTCACCAGATTATAACATGAGAATAATCGAAAATTCAGCAAAGTGCGCAGAGCTCATCGCTCACACGTCTGCTCCTTGCATGGCGTCACGTGACCCCCCTTTTTTATAGATCTTGAAGGGATGTTGCAAGCTGCTGGCACCCCTCATGATATAATATTGGGAGGAGACTTTAATCTTTTGATGGACTCAGTCCTTGATCATAGTGAAGCAAAAGTGTGTAAGCCCCCTAGAGCGACACTGATGCTTCACAGGATGTGTAAATATCTTGGTCTTACAGATATTTGGAGATTTTTGAATCCATCTGGTAGGGACTACACTTTTTTTTTATCAGTCCATAAGATTTATTCTAGAATAGATTTTTTTTATATATATTTAAGTCCATTTCATCTGTTGTGGATTGCTCAATTGGTAACATCTTAGTCTCAGATCATGCCCTGGTGAGTTTAGAGGTGTTGCCATATACAGAGAAAAAGAAATCATGTAGTTGGCACTTTAATGTATCCCTTTTGCAAAATCCTGGATTTCAACAAATGTTAAAGACTGAAATCAGTGTTTATATGGAGAACAACTGGTCCTCAGTATTCTCTGTGGGCGTGGCTTGGGAGGCACTCAAGGCAGTTCTTAGGGGCTGGATCGTAAAGTATGCCTCATTCATCAAAAAATCCAAAGCACGTGAACTCATGGAGTTAGAAGGGAATATTAAAAATGCTGAGGCAGAGCTGAAGCACCAAATGTCGTCTGATGGCCTCAGAGAATTGACCCGATTGAAATACAGATATAATACTATTTTGTCGCGGAAGGTGTTTTGAAGGAGTTTTGGCTGTTCAGGGCAAGACAGTCATACTTTGAGTCGGGGGACAAAGCAGGGAAGCTTTTGGCTAGATATATAAAGCAGAGTGATTCTTTTTCTACCATTCCCTCAGTGAAATCTGCTGGTGGGGAAATATTTACCTCGGCCATTGATATTAATAATGCTTTTAAAGAATTCTATCTTGATATTTATAGTTCCACATCTTCATCTACTAATGAAGATATTAGAAACTTTGTGGAACAATAAGATCTCCCTAAACTGACGAATGACCAAAAAATTATCTTGATTCTGAGATAATCTTGGAGCAGCTTGATGAGGTAATTAAGGCCTCACCTGCAGGCAAATCTCCAGGGCCAGATGGCTTTGCCGCTGAATTTTTTAGATCTTATGCTACAGAACTGGCTCCACTTTTGTTAGAAGTTTATACAGAATAATTTAAGAATGGAAAGCTTCCACCAACCATGACACAAGCCTGGATCAGTCTGATTCTTAAAAAGAATAAAGATCCAAGCGAGTGTAAGAGTTACCATCCAATTTCTCTGATTCAGCTAGACGTTAAAATTTTGTCAAAATGTTGGCTAACTGATTAAGTAAAGTTATGACATATCTAATACATATAGATCAGGTGGGGTTTATTCGGGGTCATAGCTCTTCTGATAACATTAGGCGTTTCATCAATGTCATGTGGTCAGTGGTGAATGATCAGCCTCCAGCCGCTGCCATCCCTCTTTCCCCATTATTGTTCTGTCTTGTCCTGGAACCATTAGCAGCCGCGATAAGAGAGGAGGATGATTTTCCAGGGGTGATGGTGGGAGGGGTGGCGCATAAGCTTTTGCTTGATGCAGATGATATTTTGTGATTCATCTCTGACCCCTCTAGATCTATGCCTTGCCTCCACAGGATTATTAATTTCTTCTCTAAATTCTCAGGATACAGAGCCAATTGGTCTAAATCCGAAGCTTTGGCTCTGACAGCGTACTGCCCAGTAACTGCTTTTTTTTAGTGTGATTTAGTTAGTTCATTCTGACCCCTTAATAAAAAGGTTTTCGAGTGATGTGGGCAGGTGAGCTTCATTACATTTATCTATGATTGGGAAGGTTAATGTTATTAAAATGAATTGTATTCCAAAATTCAACTACCTGCCACAGTCTCTCCCTGTAGATGTTCCCCTCTCTTATTTCAAGCAATTTGATAGGATAGTGAAGACTTTTATTTGGAATGGTAAACGTCCCAGATTGCATGTCAACAAATTACATTGGCCGATTGACATAGGTGGGCTAGGCCTACCCAAGATCTTTTTTTTATTATTATGCATTCGGTCTCAGACATTTGGCTCATTGGTCACTTCCACCTGAGAGAGCCCCTCCTTGGTTTTGTATTGAACAGGAAGTTCTTGCCCCTATTTCACCATTGCAAAGCCTCTCTATCAAACTAACTGGAGAAGTTACACCCCGTTATCTCGCATTTGCACTTGGTATGGACAAAAGTGTCCAGAGTGTTTAATTCGGAAAATGCTAGAGATGCAAGGGTGTGACTTATGCAATTCAAGATTCTACATAGATTCTATTGGATCCCTTCTAGATTGTATAGGCTTGGTCTTAAAGATACACCCACCTGCTGGCGTTGCCAGTTGGAGGATGAAGACATGGCCCATGTTTTTTGGTGGTTTGCTGAGATCCAGGAATTTTGGTTGAAGGTTAGGAGTTTACCTCCTCGAAGGCTTCCACCCTCCCCATCTCCTTGCACCACTCCCAAATTGAGGGCGCTAATTAGGCTGATTAAGCCTGAGAGGGATAAGGCAGACCGGAGATGGCAGTGCGACAGAGAGAGAGTTACGGACAGCTGTCCGACACCTGTGTGTGGTTGTCTTTTTGGTTCAGTTTATCATTAAACCTTTATTTATATTGTGAAGCCGGTTCTCACCTCCTCCTTTCCCTTGTAATCCCTTTACACTGGGCCAGAGGACTGCCTCCGATCCGCCCGGGGAGGTGCGGCTGTCATCCACTAGAGGGTGGAGGAGTGGTCAAGGACCAGGCTATGGCGTATCGGAGAACCGGCGAGTAAGTTTTTTTTTTTTCTCTGTCTCTCCTCTCTCTCTACCGCTGCCGCTCCATGTTGGCCTTTCTCTTTTAAATATTATTATTTATTTTTGGGTATGATCCCCGTTACAGGGTGTAGGTACCGCATTTTTTGTTATTATTTTTTCCCTCCCCTTGTCCCCTCCCTGATCCAGGTAGACGGGGATGACCCGCTGGCAGATGGGGTGGAAGGCACGCCCCCCCCCTCCCCCCCAGGGAAAAGGGGGGGGGGGGGGTGTACATCATGCCAGGGGTTCCCCGGCCTGAGAGAACGAGGGAGGAATGTGGCAGGGCGGGGCTGGATCGTGATTCCGCACAACTGGCCCCTAATAAGGCTGATTAAGCCTGAGAGGGATAAGGCCGATTGGAGATGGCAGTGCGACAGAGAGAGAGAGTTACGGACTGCTGTCCGACACCTGTGTGTGTGTTTGTCTTTTTAGTTCAGTTTATTATTAAAATATTATTTATATTTTCAAGCCGGTTCTCGCCGACTCCTTTCCATTGAACTTTGTTACACAGAGTTATGGATCATGATCAATGTTTCTGGTTTCTGGTTCCGGCAGACCTAACTAAAGCAGCCTAATTGTGAGTTGAAGGATGAATTAGGTGTATGCCTGGCTAAATAGATGAGTCTTTAGTCTAGAATTAAACTGAGTGAGTGTGTCTGTATCTCGAACAGTGTTAGGGAGACTATTCCATAGCTTAGGAGCCAAATATAAAAAGGATTTACCTCCTTTTGTAGATTTAGATTTTCTAGGAACTATTAACAGGCCAGATTTTGGCACATGATGGAATATAGCATTGTAGAAGGCCACCTGAGTACTGCGGAGCTAGACCATTCAAAGCTTTGTATGTAGTTAACAGAATTTTAAAATTAATACAAAATTTAACAGGTAGCCAATGTAACGAGGATAAAATGGGGCTAATATGATCATATTTCTTGGTTCTAGTCAGCACTCTGGCTGCTGCATTTTTAACCAATTGAAGTTTATTTACTGATCTTGCTGGACATCCTCCCAGTAATGCATTATAATAATCTAGTCTTGAGGTCATGAATGCATGAATTAGTTTTTCGGCATCGGCAACAGAGCACGTGTCATAATTTAGCATTATTTCTTAGGTGGAAGAATGCTGTTCTACAAAGATTTTCAAAGGACAGATTGGTATCAAATATAACACCTAAGTTCTTCGATGTTGAAGTTGATGTAACAGTACATTCATCGAGAGTCAAATTATATTGTAACGGCTTGTTTTTAGAGGTTTTTGGTCCAATAATTAGTACCTCTGTTTTGTTGGAATTGAGCAGAAGGAAATTTCTGGCCATCCAATATTTTATTTCATTGATACACTCTGCTAATTTGGAGAATTGTGAAATCTTATCAGGTTTTGAAGAAATATAAAGTTGGGTATCGTTGGCATAACAGTGGAAACTTATTCCACGATTCCTGATAATATCTTCCAGGGGAAGCATATACAAGGAGAAAAGCAGAGGCCCTAAAACTGATCCCTGTGGCACTGCATACTTTACTTTTGTTTGGTTTGACAATTCCTCATTTACATAGACAAAGTGGTAGCGGTCTGCTAAATAGGACCTAAACCATGCTAATGCAACTCCACAAATGCCAACATAATTCTCTAGCCTATTCAAGAGAATGTCGTGATCTATCGTGTCAAATGCAGCACTAAGATCTAAAAGCACTAGAAGTGAAATGCAGCGTTTTTTATTTATAATCTGACGGTGTCACATTAAGCATTATTAGTTCAAAAGACTTACATTTATATCTTGTCCTCTGAGTAACACCAAAAACTTAACTGTAAATTGTAGCAACACCTCCTCCTCGACCTTTCAGACGAGGCTCATGTTTATAACAATAACCTGGGGGAGTAGATTCATTTAAATATATTCATCCAGTTTAAGCCAGGTTTCAGTCAAACAGCGCACATCCAAACTATGATCTGTAATAATTTAATTTACAATTAGTTCTTTGGTAGAAAGAGATATAATGTTTAGTAGCCCTACCTTCATATGATGTTTATCTTTAATTTTTTTGTTTTGTTCAAGTTTGATCTTAATAAAAAGAGTTTTGTGTTTGGTAGTTCGGGGAACAGACACAGTCTCTATGTGATATCTAGGTGATACAGTCTCTATGTGTTGTAGTTTATGTGACCTGTGTGATGTCTCAAGGCAGCTAGCAGATGTTCAGATTAACCAGTTTGTCTGCTTCCTGACCTGGGCCTGTTAGTCAGATACTATCATTATTAAGACTCTGAGCCAAATTACTAGAGAGAAGAGCAGCACCGTCCCTGAAGGGATGGAGTCCGTCTCTCTTTAGCAGGTCAGGTCTACCCCAAAAACTCTTCCAATTGTCTATAAATCCTATTCTATTCTCCAGACACCACTCAGACATCCAGCCATTCAGTAACACTAATCTACTATAAACCTCGTCACCACAATGAGCAGGGAAGGGGCCAGAGCATATTACAGTGTCTGACATCATTTTTGCAAATTCACACACAATTCACACATATCCGTGCCCACCCCAATCTGTCAATGGATCATCAGTTTTCTGAAAGATAGGCAGCAGTGAGACTGGGGAATCTCACATCCAGGACCCTTACTATTAGCACTGGTGCTCCTCAGGGATGTGTTCTCTCTCCACTGCTCTTCTCCCTGTACACAAATGACTGCACTGCAAAGGACCCCTCTGTCAAGCTCCTGAAGTTTGCAGATGACACCACGGTCATCAGCCTCATCCGTGACAGTGACGAGTCTGCATACAGACGAGAGGTTGAACAGCTGTCTGGTGTGGTCAAAACAACCTGGAGCTGAACACGCTCAAAACAGTGGAGATAATAGTGGACTTCAGGAGAAATTCCCCCGCACTCCCCCCTCATCTGAACAGCACTGTGGCAGCAGTGGAGTCATTCAGGTTCCTGGGCTCTACCATCTCTCAGGACCTGAAGTGGAACACCCACATAGACTCCATTGTGAAGAAGGCTCAGCAAAGGTTGTACTTTCTTCACCAGCTGGGAAAGTTCAAGCTGCCACAGGAGCTGTTGACACAGTTCTACTTGGCCATCATTGAGTCTGTCCTGTGTACATCTGTAACTGTCTGGTTTGGTTCAGCCACCAAATCAGACAGAAGGAAACTACAACGGACAGTCAGGACTTACTGGTGCCCCCCTGCCCACCTGCCCACCCTCCAAGACCTGTACATCTCCAGAGTGAGGAAACATGCAGGTGGAATCACTCTGGACTCCACACACCCTGCCCACTCCCTCTTTGAACTGTTGCCCTCTGGCCGGCACTACAGAGCACTGAGCACCAGGACATCCAAGCACAAGAACAGTTTTTACCCTCATGCTATTTTCCACATGAACAATTAAACTGCCTTCAGGACTCCCCCATAATGCAATACTGTAAATAAATATCTCATGTACATATGTAAATTCACTCATATTTAATTAAATAACTGTACATACCCCTACCTTGCACATATACTACCATTTGCACATGTACATATGATATTCCATGTTATATGTCCTATTATTTGTATGTCTATATAACGTATTGGAAGGAAGTACAAGGGCTGAACCTAGGTACGGCGAAACTGAGTTTAATAAGATAAACAAAGTAAAATGTAATGGGGTAAACACAGGAACAAATGAAACATCCACGATGGGAAAACACAGAAACAAAGGAAACAACCACAGTGGGAACAGGTAAATAAACAGGAGGTCAAAACACAAAACAACTGACAAGGATTGAACGGAAATCAGAGCATTATATACACAAAGACTAATAAGTTAATGAAACAGGTGAGGACAATTAAGGACAGCTGGCAGTGATGAGGGCAGGGAATTATGGGAAATGTAGTCCGGGAGGAACAGATGACAGGGGAGAAAAACAGGGCAAACAACAGTGAATCATGACAGAACCCCCCCATCTAATAGGTGGCTCCTGAAGCCCAAGTAAGGCTGGTCAGGGAGGCAGGACCAAGATGGAGCTGGAGACCAAGGATACCAGAGCAGAACAGGCGGAATGCTGGGAGACTAGGGCAGATCGGGTGGACGGCCAAGAGACCAAGGAGACCAGAGCAGATCAGGTGGATGGCTGAGAGACTAAGGGGACCAGAGCAGATCAGGCGGGCAACCAGGAGACCCAGAAGACCAGAGCAGATCAGGCGGATGGCCAGGAGACCCAGAAGACCAGAGCAGATCAGGTGGGTGGCCAGGAGACCAGAATATATCAGGCGGATGGCCAGAAACCTAGAATACCAGAGCAGATCAGGCGGACAGCCAGGAGACTCGGAAGACCAACTCAGGGTAGGGACTGGATCAGGAGGCCTGGAAAGACTTGGAAATGAAAGCCTTTCCTCTCCTCCTCTTCCTCTGGATGGCTGAAGTAGGCAACGCAGGCTCTGGGACGGACGAGGCTGGCAATGCTGCCTCTGGGACGGACGATGCTGGCAACACTGGCTCTGGGACGGACGATGCTGGCAACGCTGGCTCTGGGACGGACGATGCTGGCAACGCTGGCTCTGGGACGGACGAGGCTGGCAACGCTGGCTCTGGGACGGACGAGGCTGGCAACGCTGGCTCTGGGACGGACGAGGCTTCCAGCTCATTGACCGTGACAGGCGTGGGCATTGGCTCGTTGGCCGCGGCAAGCGTGGGTATCGGCTCGTTGGCCGTGGCAGGCATGGGCGTTGGCTCTTTGGCTGTGGCAGGTGTGGGCTTCGGCTCATTGGCCGTGGCCGGCAAGGGCACTGACAATTTGTGGGAAAGGGTCTTTGTGGCCCTACGCACCGATACCAATTGGTGGATGACTCAACAAAGAGACAACGGCCGTGGGAAGCTTGGAGATGGGCCGCGGGAGGCTGGGCTGTGACATGGCGTGGAGCAGACTTAAACTTGGCTGTGACATGGCGTGGAGCAGACTCAGGCGTCGCCTTGACATGGCGTGGTGCAGACTCAGGCGTCGCCGTGACATGGCGTGGAGCAGACTCAGGCGTTGCCTTGACATGGCGTGGTGCAGACTCAGGCGTCGCCGTGACATGGCGTGGAGCAGACTCAGGCGTCGCCGTGACATGGCGTAGAGCAGGCTGAGGCATTGCCGTGACATGGCGTGGAGCAGACTCAGACATGGCTGTGACGGTATGGAGCAGTTGAGGCGTGGCTGTGACATGGCGTGGAGCAGGCTGAGGCATGGCTGTGACATGGCATGGAGCAGGCTGAGGTGTGGCTGTGACATGGCATGGAGCAGGCTGAGGCGTGGCTGTGACATGGCGTGGAGCAAGCTGAGGCGTGGCTGTGACATGGCCTGGAGCAAGCTGAGGCGTGGCTGTGATATGGTTTAGAGCAGACTCAGATATGGTTGTGACGTGGCGTGGAGCCGACTGTGGCGTGACTGTGACAGGGCACGGAGCAGACGGAGGCATAGCTGTGACATGGAGTGGAGCGGACTCCGGCGTGGAAGACTCGGAAACCGGAACCGGGATTGAGAGAGGAGGATCCTCTGAAGCGAGTCTCTCTAAGATTAGCCTTACATATTCCTCCCACGTATAGTCTCCGGTCTCCAGCAATTCCCTCCATCGGCGTGTTGGGAGTCTGATTCTGTAAATGGATTTCAGGGTATCATCATCAAATCCTGTGTGGACTGCAATGGTGGAGAAGAAACTGGAGAACTCTCTAATTGATAAGTGTGCCTGGCTTAGTTGTATGAAGTAAGCTGCTAGATCCATTTTTTGGTCAGTTGTTCTGTAACGTATTGGAAGGAAGTACAAGGGCTGGATCTAGGTGCGGCGAAACTGAATTTAATAAGATAAACAAAGTACAACGTAACGGGGTAAACGCAGGAACAAATGAAACATCCACGATGGGAACAGGTAAATAAACATGAGGTCAAAACACATAACAACTGACAAGGACTGAACAGAAATCAGGGCATTATATACACAAAGACTAATAAGTTAATGAAACACAGGTGAGGACAATCAAGGACAGCTGGCAGTGATGAGGGCAGGGAATTATGGGAAATGTTGTCCAGGAGGAACAGATGACGGGAGAAACACAAGGCAAATAACAGTGAATCATGACAGTCTATTTAAACTCTTACATTGTTTTATATTCTGTCTCACTGTAATGTTCTGTGTGCATTTGTTTCTCCTATCAGAATATTTCTAATATCTCCTATTCTTATATTTAAGAATCGGTTGTTTACTGTAAAATACTTTGATAATAACACAGGTGGTAGTAACTTAAGACTAAATGATGACCTAAATTGGCTTTCCCAGCAACTCTGACCAGTTGTAACATAGACAGTGCACAGTGTTACCTACACAAAGAAAAACACTAAGTAAGACACAATCCTAAAATAAAGCAATACACATTAACTAAATAACATTAAATAACTTTAAAAAATAATAAATAAATAAATGTAACAATATTTTACAGTACAAGTGTACTCATTGCCTTGTTAAGTGTAATAAAATAAATATAATAACTGTAAATTACAGGACAGTCCATTCTTGTATTTCTAAGAACACATTTTGTAAAATATTTACAGTAAGATTACATGTATAGTCTTTAAGATATGAAATACAATTTTAACGTTTATGGTAAGGTAACTTAAGGTAACTCTTTCCAGTAAAAATGTCTAATATTTAATCAAATACAAATTTTTTTTTTCTCAGTTTGATTGCTGATTTTTCACAGTGGCCTCCAGGCTTTCATAGTCCCACTATTCCTGCATCATTAGTTTCAGATTTCCCTGTTCTGCTTCCTTAATGGACTAACAATTTAAGCAAACACTCTGTGTGATGTTCGAGTCAGACCAGATGGGGTGACTAAAGCGTGCTCCTGTACTGCTCTGTTCTTTTAAACCTCTGCATAGTGAAA
Source organism: Myxocyprinus asiaticus (assembly GCF_019703515.2). Taxonomy (NCBI): domain Eukaryota; kingdom Metazoa; phylum Chordata; class Actinopteri; order Cypriniformes; family Catostomidae; genus Myxocyprinus; species Myxocyprinus asiaticus. Next base: position 7,685,955 of record NC_059391.1, read on the forward strand.
GAGTCTGTCATAGGCCTGTCAACACTGACAGTTGGCTGATTGCACAAATCATCAGAAACACATACAGCAAGCGAGAGGGAAGACGCCGTGACCTCACGCAAATGGTAGTGGGAATTGCCCTCTGGAATATCAACAAATATGCTTTTACAAGATGAAGGGATACAATTGTTGTGTTTTCAGGGCATTTGGTTTTCTCTGACCCCAGTTCTGAATCGAATCAGGCAAAAAACTGAATGGAAAGTACATTTGATGCAAAGTAAAGCATCAGCGCATGCAGATAATTGTTTGTTTGTTGTGTATTGTTGATAGCTATAGCAATTCATTATAATATAGAATTAGCTATATAAGCTTGTAATCTAAAGCACAACCTAAAGTGTCATATTGCTTTTAAATGGGGGGAAAGGCAAAAAGATAGATAGACAAACAGACAGACAGATTGGATATGCATACTTTTGTAATTACTCCATATAGTTCCTATTCTAGCTTAGCTGCAAACAGATCACAGTCTTCAGATTTCCACTTGCCTTTACCCCATCCTTTACAGTTTTTTTACGATTGCTTACACACTAAAATTAAAAATAACTCACAGTTAGTGAAACCTGACACTCAAGGAGCAAAACTTCAGTCCAGATCTTCACAACTATAAGCACATTCTCAGCCTCACACTTTTTGCAAAACATTACACACAGTGTTTTACAAAACACTGAACACACTTCTATACATTAAACACAGAAATCTAACATGATGTCACTTCTTTGCCATTTCAAGGAGTTTCGCCCAACCTCAGCAGATATACTGTTGCAACAGTAATTCAGACATTTCGACAAGAGCACAGGTGAAAAACAACTTTTCTCTACTGTAAAATTAGTACAGTGTAGCCTACTATATGCACTACATCAGTACTTTTTGGTACCCATTCACTGCATTCTATGTTTGAAGCAATGCCTTGTACGCTGCCCTGTGACATTTTACATGTATTTTGATTGGTCTACATAGGATTGAGGGTCGAGAACATCGAGGAGGAAGGGGCCCCATATTCACAGAGGAACAAGAGAACATGGTTTTGACCAATAATGCGATACGCCTCAAAGAAATTCAAACAAACATCCTCAATGACCACACAGTTTTCAATAATGTCCATCAGGTCTCTCTATCAACACTGGAGCGAATCCTTAAAAAACATCACATACAGATAAAACAACTCTACCGAGTGCCATTTGAAAGGAATTCTGAGAGAGTAAAAGACCTGCGGCATGAATATGTGGAGGTAAGTAATGTACACTTCAGTATTTTGCACTGCACACAGAACCTTTTTACATGTAAATTTGTAGTAGGCCTATACTGAACTACACAATGTTGTCTTTTTTCAGAGAGTTTTGGTAATGGATGCTGACGCAATCCCGCATTCATTTATCTTCATAGATGAGGCTTGGTTTAACCTGGCAAAATTAAGAAGAGGGAGAAACTTCATTGGCCACAGAGCTATTTTGAATGTCCTGGGCCAACGTGGTGGTAACATCACAATGTGCGCTGCAATCAAGCAGAATGAGGTCCTCCACCACCATGCCAACTTGGGTCCTTACAACTTGGCCCACATACTCACATTTTTAGACAGACTACACAACATCATCACAGCAGAAGACCAAATGGATGCAGAGCAGATGAGATACATTGTCATCTGGGACAATGTATCTTTCCACTGATCTGCTCTGGTCCAAAACTGGTTTCATCAGCAGCCACAGTTTTCACTCTAATACCTCCCACCATGCTCTCCCATCCTTAACCCCACTGAGGAGTTTTTTTTTTCCGGCATGGCGGTGGAAGGTTTACGAACTCCAGCCCTATGTCAGGATACCCCTCATTCAAGCAATGGAAGAGGCCTGCGACCTAATTGATGCTGGGTCTGTGCAAGGATGGATTTGCCATTCAAGAAGAGTCTTCCCTCGCTGTTTTGCGAGAGAGGACATAGCCTGTGATGTGGACGAAGTCCTATTGCCAGATCCAGCTAGGCAAAGAGATGATGCTTAGGGTTTTCTTAGGGTCTCTCTTGTTTGTCTCCACTAATGTTTTTGCTGTGTTTATGCACTATATTCTATTTAGAATATGTTCTGTTCTGATTTTCAGTGCAAAAGGCAACCTTTGGAAATGCATGGATGTATTGACTGATTTTACAATGTGGAGAGAAATAAATATTTTCATCAGTGTGCAGTACTGGTTTTGTGTGTTGTGTTTGGTCAATATATATATGTACTTTACTCTAACAATATCACAGACTATATCATTAGAAAAGTAGAAATGTTAAGTGTTTTAGATTGAGTTCAGCAGTGTGTAATTGGTTCAAACACGATCAGATCGTATGAACCATGTGTGTGCCATACGGTGTCAAAATTGGGTTTTTATAAATTATTGTATAGTTTTGAATGAAGTGTTTCATTTTGCAAAAGATCTGAGGTGTTCTGCTATGTGTGTGTTTGTGTGAATTGTGTGTAGTGTTTTGACAAAATGAGCCCTGTTTTGAAAATTGTGCTTAAGCAATAGTAAATAACTCTAAACAAAGGTTGTGAAGATCAAAAGAGCATGTAAGTCCTCACAGATCATCATTGACTCTCCTACTGTCAAAAGAGTGTGTTAAAGACAACCTCCACTAAAGGAACTTGTCCTGTGGTTGTGTTAGAGGTGGCAGGTCACTTCCTCAAGAGGTGTACAGAGGACAGATGTCATGCTCTCTCCTTCCTGTCACATGGTCAGTCAATTTCTTTCCCCTAACAACAACAGTCCTGCACTATTCAGTGCTGTCCATGCTCGAGTCATTAAAGAGCCCTGCCTACACCTGATTCTAACATTAGGATGTGTTCCCACACTTGACCCCTCCTCCCCCCGTGTGTGAATGACCCCAATCAGGCACTTTTAGGGTCTGTGAAAGTGGGCTATGACGTGACTCGTCATTGAGAGGGGGTTTTCCACTTACTGGTTTTACAAGGAAAACCTAAACTTAATGAACATTTATGCATGTATCATGGGGCGTGGTGTTAATTTAGCTGTGTGATGTCCATTTAGTCCCTGATATTTGTATTGGACTGGCTATAAATGGTTAATGTCAGTATACAATTCAGATCCATATACATCGTCTTTTTGTGAACTTCACAAACTGATAACACAACTTAAATATTGTCACAAAAAAAAAAAAAAGGTAACATTTTATTCAGTAAGATGCTAAAATAAGTTTACATTCGTTAAAAATAATTAATGCATCAGGTATCATGAACTAACAAGGGAATAACGATTTTTTTACAGCATTTATTACATTTGTTAATGTTAATTTATCAAAATACAAATTTGTATTGTTTGCTCATTTTAGTTTATATTGCATTAATGTTTCTATTTCTTTATACTACTTATTTTTATAGGGAAAAAAAAATTATTAGTGTACAGTATGTACAAAAAACCCCCCAAGATTCTGATAAAATATTGAATACATGCAGTAAAAGGATGTTCATTGTTTGTTCATGTTAACTTTTGTAACTAATGTTAACAAATACAACTTTATATGTTGCATTTAATTATTAGTATATCAGTAGTTTACAAAAAAATACATGTAATATATATATATATATATATATATATATATATATATATATATATATATATATATTACATATTACATATATTTGTATTTATATATGTATATATTACATGTATTACATAATTTAAAAATGTTTCTAAATATTATTAATAAACAACTATTATGAAATATTACCCAAGAAATGTTATATAACAATAATTATATAATTAATCAAAAGGTAACAAGCATTAAGAACATTTAACATTTTGGAATTATTACAGTTAAATGATAAAATACAATTACAATCAAGTAAATGTGTGTGTTTTATGGTTGTGTAAAGGCTTGTTAACTGTTTGCAAACAAAATGTTAATTCACTTTAATTCAGTTTCAAATGACAATTTGTTGGTTTAATCTATTTAATTGAATAAATTCTTACAGTTTTTCTGAATTGCTAAAACACTAAACTCCATTCTCTAATCCAAATGCTCAGTGGCCTAAACCCCATTTGTCGTATCAATCACTCTTTTTGCAAAACTCTAAACACATTCTCACTCACTAAAGCACATTTTGCACTGTGGATGCACTTGTGTTGCAAAACGATAACATGGGCAGCAAAAGTTAAACACAATTACAATACTTGTATACACACAACGACTCAAAATTGTTCAAACTTGTTTCTAATGATGTGAAAACGTGATGCTGAAGCAGAATGAATCTCTCATTGACTTTGATTTTGCAGTTGCACAACATTTTTGAGTGAGTGTACTTTAACGCCTTTTTCATTTAGAGTGTTCTTTGTTCTTTGGGGTTTTGCAGTTGGACTACTGTATTTTTTTACAGTATGCAGGTGCTGAATATACAGACATTCAATACTGTATTACATGCAGTACTTACAGTATACAATATATTCACTGTTCCACTGTAAGTTGTGATTACTCTACTTTTATTTTACAGTAATTAAATAATGTGCTGACTATATACAATAAAACAATGTAACTACATGTCCTGGATGCTCTGTTCTCCATTTTTAATGTAGTGTCTAATGAATGCTCTGTAGTGTTTATATATTGACTTGCTCTATGTATGATCTGAGGTGATTTTTTGATTTTGCCAGAAGAGTCAGGGGATTTGTGAATGTAGTTTGAAGATTTAGTTTTGTTTAAAGTTGTAAGAAAATGGGTGAAGGTTTCAAGAAATGTGTTTTAGCAATTCAGAAAAACTGTAATAGCCTTATGTCTTAGGCTTCTAAAATATTTGTGTTACTTAGATTAACAGTAATGGTTAAAAATATATCTATCTATCTATCTATCTAGACCGTAAACTCTGTAGTGATAAGATTTATGAAGTTTTAGAGGCAGTAAGCCTTGACCAGCTGCTGTTATAGTCACGGGAATCAGAGAAAACAGTGTATGTTCCTTACCGTGAGACAATGGGTAGAGAGAGAGAGAGAGGGAGAGAGAGTGAGAGAAAGAGAGAGTGAGAGTGTTGCAGGAGTGGGAAGGCGAATGTGGACTGAATCAGGTGAGAGGGCGAGAGAAAGGTGCCCTTATCTTTTAGGCAGGTGCAGGTTTGAGAGCTTGCTGCTTGAGAGATCACTGATTCGATCTGTTACCTTGAATCAGCCTGACCCATAAAATTACAATTCTGTCATCAACACACCATCATGTTTTTTGTTTGGAAAAAAACAATTGACCAATCAGTATAAATTATTCCAGAGAGCTGTTTAAAAATATATGATACGGGAGTGTCATATGTAGTAGATCAGTTATCACCTGACATAACAATCCCAACTAAATTATCTCTCCAGTGCAGGGATTTTTGGTACATGACAACACATGCAGTGTACAGTGAATGTCAAGGCTTGTCTTCAGACAGAAGTGTGTAAAAACTGGAATATTCTCTGAATGTTATTCATGTCAACAAATCTGACCTGTGACTGTCCGCTAATACTGGACAATTTTATTACAGTTTTTCCCAATTGTTTACACACGTTTGCTGAATCTTTGGCCCACTGTCCCAAAACAACACAAAACCACAAACACAAAACTCTACAAATCTCTAGCAACAGCAAACACTGCATTCAAAACTGCTTTATCTCTTTTTGCATCAAAATGACGCACACACGCATCATATGAATAGATCTGTCTACCAACCAACAACACACTGATGTGCTCAACACAAAGCACTACTATGAATACCCCATCAGTAGGTTTATGCCTTTTGCTGTCAAAGATGAGACCAGTGATCTAAGTGCGGAGGCGTAGATAACAATTTATTAACAACAAATTGGAATACAGCTGAGCTGGCAAAGCATGAGGAAACCTGCCACCGACTTCAGCGTGGAGATGGAGAGTGTGTTTGTGGGCGTTTGTGCATTATGGCAGTGTGGAGTGTAGATCCGTGAGGAATCCTCTGGGGAAGAGTGTGCTCGTAGATGTGAGTGCATCGTCGCAGTGTTGAGGGAAAACCAATGAGCAATCCTCAGGTGAAGCATCAAGGCAAGCAAAGAAGCAACCAGGATGGTAACCATCATCCAGACACTGCGGCGAAGACTGGCAACCAACACAGAATGCATGTAACAGGACCGACAAAGGCAGAGGGTTCGAAGTGAGTCAAATAACACACACACACACCACAACAACAACAACAACAACAACAACAACAACAACAACAACAACAACAACAACAACAACAACAATCTAGCAATGAACATGAAACAGAGTGGTGTTAAAATAGGCAGGAAACAAACAAGGGACAGGCTGCATCGAAGCGTGAGACGCTGGTCCACTCTGATGGCCAAATCCATCAGGTCATTGAAATGGGGTGGCAAGTCCAAGGTGTATATTTCATCCTGGATGGTATCAGATAACCCATGCAGGAACTGATCCCACTGCACTCGATAATTCCATTTGCAGGATGCGGAACTCGATGGCATAGTCAGCAACTGACTGGTAATGCTGGGACAAACTGGCCGGAACACTCGCTGCCTCACGGCCCTGGGCTGGAATGATGAGCAGCAGGAACGTCCATTGTCCCACATAGTGGTTCCCCACTCACCAGCCCTCCTGGACAGGAGTGTAATGACAAAAGCCTGCAAGCCTCTGACTGGAACACAGAGGGTTGCAGCAAGAAAAACAGTGAGCACTGCGAGAGGAAATTGCGGCATGACCCCGCCTCACCCGAGTATGGAACAGGAGAGTTGAGACGGGGTTCCAAGCGTCCGATGCTGGGGGGGAACAGTTGGGGTCAGTGTGGGAGCTTCCGCAATGGGACCAGTATCGGGAGGCTGGCAAAGTTGTTGGATCAAGGACGTGACCTCAGCAAGCTGCAACACCATCATCTCCATGGTGCAGTCGGAGGCAGGGATCTGGTCCTGCTGGCGTCCCAACAAAGCTCTCTGCTGAGCAAGTGCAGAGCAAAGGTTAATGTCCTCTGCTGGATCCATCTTGGCTAGATTGTTCTGTCAAAGATGAGACCAGAGATCCAAGTGCAGAGGAAAAGTTAACTGAATTTACTAACAACAAATTGGAACACAGCTGAGCTGATGAAGCATGAGGAAATCCAGCACCAACTGCAGCTTGGAGATGGGGAGTGTGTTCGTAGGCTTGAGTGCATCGTGGCAGTGTAGAGGGAAAACCAATGAGGAATCCTCAGGTGAAGCATGAAGGTGAGCGAAGCAGCAACCAGGATGTTTATTGGGCACTGCGGCGAAGACTATCAACCAACAAAGAATACATGTAACATTTACATTTATGCATTTGGTAGACGCTTTTATCCAAAGCGACTTACAGTGTATTTATTACAGGGACAATACCCCCGGAGCAACCTGGAGTTAAGTGCCTTGCTCAAGGACACAATGGTGGTGGCTCTGGGGATCAAACCAGCAATCTTCTAATTACCAGTTATGTGCTTTAGCCCACTACGCCACCACCACTCAGGACAGGACCGACTAAGACAGAGAGAGTGAGGTGGGTCCAACAACACACACAACGACAATCTAGAAACGAACACGAAACGAAGTGGGGATAAAATAGGCAGAAAACGAACAAGGGACAGGTGCCATCAACCAGCTGAATGTTGGCATGATCAGCGTTCCCATGGAAACACTGATTCCGCATGCCAGCGGCACCTGAAATCACATGAGGGAGAGAACATCAACACAATAGAACACGGATTCACAGAGATCATGACATTTGCATTGTCAGTGTTACACTGTAGCCGATTGTAAAAGATTTTTACAGTAGCCATACCTACACAAATATACATAAATAAACACACAAATGCAATACAGTAACAAAAACATTGTCAGTTATTTCCAAAATGCTATATTTTTGAACATTAGTGTTTTGTATGCAACACTTCCCATACCCAACAGGAAAAAACCAGGAAAAACATTCAGTAAGATAAAGGATTTTCTGTACAAAAAAAAAAAATAAAAAAATGAAAATGGCTCATTCTTTCAAAACTCTAAACACAAAAAGACAAAAACACATGCAAAATGTAAGAAAAAAAAATTAGGCTGCACCCTGCCTCCTATTCTGGTCTGGCCACAGCATACATCACAATTGATGTTCTTCCTGGCTAAACAGCGGGAAAAGAATCTTCTGGACTGATGGACCCAGCCGCCAAAAGCCCCCACATCAACTTCACCACATGCATCCTCCATTTCCTGGAAAAGAGGTATGTGTGTGTGGGGATGGTGGTCATACACCTTCCATCGCCATGCCAAAAAAAAAAAAAAAAAACTCTTCAATTGGGTTTAGGAATGGGGAATATGGTGGGAGGTATAGAACAATACATTGTGGGTGGTTGATGAACCAGTTGCAGACCAGAGCAGCCTGGTGTAAACACACATTGTCCCAGATGACAACATACCTGGGCTGCTTTGGTCCACCCCTCTGCTCAGCTGGAATGAGGATGCCATGTAGTGTGTCCAGGAATGTGATGAGAAGGGCAGTGTTGTATGGACCGAGGTTGGCATGATGATGGAGGACGCCTTGCTGGCTAACGGCTGCGCACATGGTGATATTCCCTCCACGCTGTCCAGGGACATTCACAATGGCACGTGGCCAATAATGTTCCGTCCCTGTCCCCTTCTTTTGGCTAGGCTGAAGCCAGCCTCATCAACGTAAATATAAATGTGTTGAATTGCAGTGGCATCCAGCTCCAAGACTCTCTGAAACAGACAACAAGACAATGTGAAATAGACCTAGAGCAGTCAATATGTTGAGGCACAAAACACTGGATTACAATACTGTAATGTGTCTATACAGTGCTGGTATGATAGTAAATTCACAGTATAATACTTACTTGCACATATTCATAGCGCTGTTCTTTAACCCTCTATAAGTTTTGCTCAAATGGCACCCCGTAGACCTGTTTCATCCAGATCCGGTTGCGCTGTAATACACGGTCCAATGTAGACAAGCCCACCTGGTGAATGCTATTGATTACTGTGTTGTCTGCAATTATGTGGTTCTGGATTTCCCATAGTCTAATGGTATTGTTTGCCACCACCATGTTCATAATAGCGGTCTCCTGTTCTGGTGTGAACAGCCAGTGTCTTCCACCATGGCCTGGCTGTCTCAGTTTTGTAGAAGATCCACAAATATGATATGACCAGTTACAGTAAGCTAAAATAATCTTTTTTCTTTCAATATGAAATGACATTACTGTAACATTGGCCAACAGTCACAGAGTAACATAGGCCTACTGATATGTCGGACTGCAGTATACTACAGTATACATACATAAAGAGCATAGTGTAGATGGTAGGTAACTTACCGGTTTTCATTTCTGAATGTACGGATGATGAACCGTGTAGCGGCTGAGGTTGGGCTGATCTCTCTGCCCAGCCTCCCTCATAATCAATCCATGGTTGAGCACATGGTCAACCAATGTGGCCCTGATCTCACCTGAGACAATTGTCTTTCCTCATCCTTCTTTCTCTTTCTCTTTCTCTTCCTCTTCCGCTTCCGCTTCCTCTTCCGCTTCCTCTCAATCCTGCACCTCTAGCTCTTGCTTCACCATTAAATTCCATTTTCCTCCAAAACAGGAGAGCTCATCTGTGGCCTATTATAGTGCTAAAGCTCTGATTTCTAAGTGAACAATTCAGCAATTAATGTTTACACCTGTGAGCAGTGGGTGTTGCCAATTGGTTATAGACATTCTGATTTGCATTGCTTTCCAAAGGGACTAAAGCGATTTTAATTTTGAATGGTGTGCCTAATGTAGAGAACTGTCTGTAGTGTTTTGCAAAAAGTGTGATATAGAATTGAAAACTGAGTATAAAGAAGGAACTGTGCTTGCAAAGTAGCACACTGTCAGTTACTGAAGATAGACTATAGCTGATTTTTTACTGATTTTGTTTCTAATTTGTTGATAAGGAAAGCACATCTATTACTGTTGCTCATAAATACGAGTAAAGGTTTTATAAATGACATAGCCTATGCTAAATGTTAAAAGCAATTCACCAATAATGATCAATCTTTAATTCAGTCTGACTCATTTGGCAAAGCGTTTTACACTGATGCGTGATAAATGGCTATAAATATTTTGTTAATAATATCCGTACTTTGCATTATTTTCATAAAAAATATGGTTTGTCCTCATAACAATGGAATTACTTAACTGTTTTAGCCTTTTTCTGTGATAAACTCGCATCTCATGAGCCAGTTTCCATCCAAATATGAAACTGCACTTGTCACAAACACATGAAGATGCGTCAACCCGATATCACGTTGAACTCGTTATAATGGACACGTCATGATTTTATTTCAGATTCCCTATGTCCTCGACACTTACATTGTCCACTTACATCATCAGCGAGGATCACAATAGCCTAGCATTCTTACAATACGAATTTAACCATGTATTATGCTGTATTTCCCCCCCATACAAAAAAAACATGTTACCGGCCAAATGAAAGTAGAACTCCGGTCTCTTTTCTCCATGGATATAACACATCTACAGAAGCAGAATATTTATATGAATGAACAAAGTCAGAGTTTTGTGGCTTTAAAATAGATTTGCGATTTTGAGTGCGCACTGTCTCACACACACACTCTCCGAGCGAGAGCATGGAGATTTCATAGAGCAGCATATATTTGAGAGCACATGTCCAGTTTTGTTTGAGAGTCAAGGACATCCACATGGAGAGTGGAGAGATTCGCGCTTGCGCAACTAGTACATGGATTCGCTCTCGCATGATATGCATGCATTCACGACATTAATGACAAATTAAGTTCAGCTAGGAAACTCTGTGGCGCAGGCTGATATGTCACCCTGGCACATCTTGCAACGTTAACCAATCAGAACCACTTTTTTCCTCATCAAATTATATATAACCCGCCTATGCATCGTAGCGGCATGGCTGCAGCAGCATGGTAACACACAATGTTTTTCAAGACTGCTGCAGTCCTTGTTTTCAGACCCAGAAAGTCCCTTTTTCCTAGAAGATCGGGGAGCTGATCGAGTATTGTACGAGATCCTGGAATCCCTATCCGCAAAAACACAGAAGGAAACGTCATCTTCCAGGCACGCCCGAGCCTACAAGGCCTAGTGTTAACATCTCAACAGTGACGCCGATCTACCCACACTGCCGCTAAACGCAACATATAAACTGCAGCTGACGAAGCGATTATGTTATCAAAGACCTCATAGACGAGCAAGACAGCATTATTTTAGTGCATTATTTTAGAATGTTATTACAGGCAGTTATCACCAGAGCCCTTATAAAGGGAGCCTAATAATTCAGCTAATGCAGCAGCCTATCATCAACTATGGGCGCTACGCTGGAGAGGAGATAAAGATCTTTCTTCAGATATGTCGTCGAAAAGTATATAAAATATCTCCGGCATCACCTGCAGGGACTGCGGGGGTCCTTCGGCTGATCGTGACATCACACTGTTCTTTTGGCAGCAGCAAATCCTTTATCTACAGCAGTATGATTCCTTCTGCAGCAGCATACCGCCATCCTTCATAGGAGATTTTAGCAGGTAACTAAACTTCATTTTTTTTCTAGAAGAGAATTCAAGCTTTTAAAGGTATCTTTACATAGCTGTGTTAAGCCTGCTCTGTACCTGCACAATTCAGTTTTAAGCTAACAGAATTGCTTTTAATCATTTGTTTTAAAATGCTTTGGAATAGTATTTCAGCAGAAAGTTATCTGTCTAGCTTGAACGCAGTGCCGCATTGAAACCAGACTAGGGCTGGTTTTGGAATTGCACACTACTATACTTCTCATGCTATTTCTGCCACTGACTCACGTGGCAGAGGTAGTGGGGGTGGTGTGACTTTCCAAACTCTGCATAACTCTACAAACTCAGCCCCGGTGTAAGTTTTGTACACTGGTTTGCATAAATGATAGCAGCTTCAGAGCAGCTTTAAACTTGTCATATAAGCATATTTGATTTTATATTTTAAAGCATAATGGCCATCTCAGTTTTTGCAACGTAATTGATGTATAAATGCATGCATGTCCGCTGAATACCATTAATCTGTCTGAAAATTTACCTGAATGTATTTTGATCAGTGGTTCTCCACCCTTTGACTTCAAGGCCCCCCACTGTCAGAGAAAATATTCGAAGGCCTTCCATGTAGGGTATTCTTTATTATTATAAGATACATTTCCTCTATTTCTACTGTCATGATGACAAAAGTTTTCAAGTTTTAATGAAAGAAACTACTACTGACAATAGATTAAAACTATTAATCATTATAACTGTATATTCTTCATTAAAAGCAAGATGTTGAAGGGAGTATTCATTTTTAGCCTTTTCAGTAAGTTATAAAATGTAATAAATATTTAAATCATAATTATCTTCCTTATTGAAATATTTTTAAAGATCTTGAGGCCCCCTGGAAGTGTGCCGAGGCCCCTTAGTGGGTCCCCACTTGCAGAAACCCTTGCTGCTAGGCATCTTCCAGAGACATACTGTTCGGACCCTCTCACGGTAATATCAGACCGACTATTATGGAAGCTTCCTTCCACAAATGGTTTCAGTCTATTATAAAAACGAAATCAGCAGGCATGCTGTAATTGGACATAAGACTTTATTTTGCATGCTTTGGCATTTTTAAACAACCAGTCATGTCATAAGATCCTGTTGATATGTTGACTTTATTTGCACGGTCAGCATACTCCTGTCCATCATTTTAGTTAGGCGTACATTCGATTTGCATAAATCAGTATGTATCATCTAGGGTCACTCATGTACGACAAGCATTATAAGACATACCGCTCGTGTAATGCAGCAACAAATTCATACCAATAGGGTCTGAGGCTGTATCGCATGATCACACCTACTGTTTAAGTATAAAATATTAAATAGTAGAATATTCCCTCTGTGGCTTACACTTCTTAATTCATAATCAGTGGTATACAATCATAATTCATTATGCTTGTCATCTAATCGGCCTGCTGAGTACAATGTGCTGTTCAGGTGCCGCAACTGCAGCGTCTTTAGGCTAAGCAACTAAACCTCTCACAGCAAATTTGCTGTCTAGGTGCCGTAACTGGGGCATCTTAGGGCCGAGCAACTAAACCTAATGACACAGCAAGCAGCGCAAATGTGCTGTCAAGGTGCCACAACTGTGGCATCTTAAGGCCGAGCAACTAAACCTAACGACACTGCTAGCAGCGCAAATGTGCTGTCAAGGTGCCGCAACTGCAGCATCTACGGGTCGACACTGCAGCAGCGCAAATGTGCTAAAATAAAAATTCTTCACTTATTTACTTCTCCTATACTTTAATATGTATCACCTATTGCCTAACCCAAACTAAAACAGTTCTGCCCTCTCTCCATGTCTCTGGACCTGAGACCCAGAACTCTGCCTCCTTTTATGACCCTCTCTTCCTAACAGTCGACGGATAACCTATGACGAGTAATGGTTTGCCTGCAGTGAAGCAAAAATGTCTACTCAAGGGACTCTGTATCCAGAAGGGACTCTGTATGAAGAAGCATTCACCAGCACTCTTCAAAGCCAGAGCAAGATCACTTCAGCACCCAGAGTTACTTTGTCGGCTATGTAAAAGAATTGAATGTTGGTTTTCATCAGCAGCATCTACCGGTCGAAACTGCAGCAGCGCAAATGTGCTGTCAAAATGTGTCAAAATGTGATTACTTAACAATCACTCATAGTTATTCATGTCACTAGATAAACCCTAGTGGGAAAATATTTTTAACAAGCTAGGGAAACATTTTTCGCTACACTCACTGCAGCCCACATGTCTGGCGGTCAGATCTGCTCATTGGCAGGGGTGAGGGATCACCTTATTTGCTTGTCTTGTCCATTTATTTTCTTTTAATGCGGTTTTGGGGTATTTTATGTTTGTTCAGTAAGAGCAGCACGCTTCTCTGTCAGCAACAGCAGTGCACAGGTTCCGTGCAACAGCAGCAGCATATTTACTCATGTCAAGTAGCAGCAGCAGCAGCAGCATGCTTAGAGCAGATCTAGTCCACCAAGACCAAACCCATACCATGTCATATATATATATATATATATATATATAGAATAAAAAATATATTTTATACTACTCCAAGAGTTGTCCTAACTGAAATGACAAATTAAGTTTAGTTAGGAAACTCTGTGGTGCAGGCTGATAGGTCACCCTGGCACACCTTGCTACATTAACCAATCAGAACCCCTTTTCCTCATCAAATTATATATAACCCACCTACACAGCGGCACGGCTGCAGCAGCATGGTAACACGCAGTGTTTCTCCCTCCACCTCCCCAGCACCACTTGTCTAGATCTGCTCTACAGGGAGGGGATTATATGTTTGTTCAGTAGAAGCAGCATGCTTTTCTGTCAGCAGTAGCAGCGCATGGGTACGTACAACAGCAGCAGCATATTTACTCATGTCAAGTAACAGCAGCAGCAGCAGCATGCTTAGAGCACATCTAGTCCACCAAGACCAAGCCCGTACCATGTCGTATATATATAGAATACAAAATATATGTTATACTACTCCGAGAGTTGTCCTAACTGAAATTGTTATAACGCCATAGAGCTAAAGTCTGTTAAGCTGGACTATGGTCTATTAGGCCAATAATTTTCATTTATCTTCACAATACATTTTATTTATGAATGTTTGATTTCACTTTCACTTCATCATCAATATCCGCACCTCCCTTGACATGCTATGACACCCCCTGGGGAGGCGCGCCTCCCAGTTTGAAAACCATGGATTTAAACAAACCCCTCTGGTGTAGTGGTGTTTGTACTCGATCATGAATGATGCTTTAAATTGTGTGACTTATTGAGGAGAGGTGTGCTATTTTCAGAGGTGTGCTATTATCAGACTTAGGACTGGCAGACAATAAAACAGTTTTAAAAAATGTCATACACTTATATTGAAGGAAGGACCAGAGCCAGATCTAGAGACCAGAATATCTTAGAGACCCAGAACACCCTAGCAACCACAAAGCAGTGTCCTAGCAACTACCAAGAAAACCATTACAATGCAAACCAATATGCTAAAAAAAAATAAAAAAATCTCCAAACATTTTAGCAACTGCATAACAATGCTTTGGCAACCACCCACTTTGGCATCATGGCACCGACTTGCATGGGCAAGCCCATCATAACATGATCACACAGTTAATTCAGAGACAGGAGGTCAAATGTACTGCTGTAATTGGTCTGTGCTAACCAAAATTCGAAGCACTGCCCCCAGTGGCCAAAGCTGGAAGTGTTGTTTGAAATGTCCACAAGGTGGCGCTAAAAGCTATTTTTTATTTGTTTAACTTTTTTAGTTGTTTATGATGTAATACAGTCAACAGGTATGAATGTTCTATTAACCGTAGCCCCAAACCCCAACCCTAAACCTTACTGTGAGTGGAGTTAAATGTCATTTTAGAGCGAAAATGCAACCTCTGAATCTCGCTTACTATTGTTTCTGTAAACACGATTACTTCCTGGTTTTCACATGACCAAAACCTGTGTCTCAGAGATTGCTCGTGCAACCACAAGGAAAGGTAAACACATTTGAATTGATGCAAATATACCTAGTGGGTATGGTGCTTGTCAGTAATTCAGCAGAATAGGGATAATTTCGGGGTACATGAACATCTGGGAGCAGCATATCGATGTTTAAACATGTTGCAGGTTGACGTTCTGTGGAGAGTTCAGAGGTAGATTTAAGTGCAAATTTTAATTAGTTTGTCAGAAGTTGTGTTTATTAACTCAGTCAAATTGTAAGATAGGTGATTTCAATATGGCCACCCGTCCAAGGTATGGCTGGTCAGCATAGACCAGTTAGCCCCTGCTGTTAGATGTCATAACTACACCATTCTAGGGGGGAAAGCATTATTTCTTCATTCTCAGTCATTAAAAAGCATTCACCAGCAGAGAAACTGGCTTTGAGATGAATGAGAATGTTAACGAATCGCTCTCTTCAGGTATTAAGACGGTTGCACATCGGACGAAAAGCGCTACACTGTGTCGCGGCTAGGACACAGCACAGGTATCAAATACAGGGTACGTCGATGCAGTTCACGTGGCAGACAGTACACACAAAAGTTAGCAAGGTTTTTCCATTTTTTAAAAATGAACAAGGTTAGCGCAAATAATATATGGGAATTGCTGCCATGGACCAGACTGGACATCCCACATAGAGATGGACAGATAGATGGATATTACGTACATGGATGCAATGTGTCAATCACCGGATGTAAAAGGAAAGGAAATGAGACATATTGATAATGATTTGGGTCGAATTTAATGGAAAATATTTGAGCTGCGCTACGTGGCACAGCAGACATTTGAGCAGCCTCCGGAGTCGTAGGTGGGCGCTGCCGACAGGCGGTGTGTGTACATTCATGGAAAACAATTGTTTAGAATTTTAGAACATGCCATGTCATCCGCCAGATGCGTCCAGTGTGTGACCCCATTTAGACCTTCTTGGTGGCCACTATGAAAGGGTTGAATAAAACTTTTTCATATCATGAGTCTTCATACCATGTGTGTACATAAAAAAAGTAAAACTTAAAAAATACCGAACAAACACTATCTATTTGAAGTACCATCTAAAGTTAATTCTGATAAATATAGCAAACTATGCCATTCCAGTTGTAGGAGCTGAAAGGAACTTCCCGGCCCCCAGTCAACAGGATGAGAATAGATAAAAAATAGAATGTATTCTCATAGGAGGAAGTGTCAAGATGCATATTTATATAGCTATACCCCAGTGTACACCCGGGCTTGGAATGGTGTTTACTGTCCACGGCCAATTGCCCCCTCCGATTTTGCACCAGTTGATCTTGTTCAGACCCATAAGCCTCCTCTCCAGCTCCACTACCACCCCCCCCCCCACCCCCCAACTCAGATCCATATCTCATTGGCCTCCAGTGTCGTCACAGAGACAACAGCTGTCTCCAGGATGAAGAAGCTACATTTGGGGTGCCAGCCAGTCTGCCTGCCTGCAACTGGAGAATCCCAAAGTCCCTAATGGCCTCCACTCCACACTGACTTAAAACAAGACAACACAGATAAGGAAGAGCACCCTCTAGAGGCCAGTAGTTTGTCTATGTTTGTAGAGGCCTTAAATGCTCTTTTGCACTTACATATTAATTAATTGTTGAGCAAAAATAAACTGACTATAAGAACTTAAACCATGATCTTGTTATCTATTAACTTTTTTTCTTTTTTTAATCAAAATCAAGATTTGAGTTTAAAATGAATGGTAACACTTTACATTAATGTTCCCTTTGTTTAGGGTTTATAAAGGGGTTCATTAACAACAAAGTAATTTACAAATACATTATAAAAACATTTATATGCAGTTATAGCAACATGCATAAAAAGTGCAACTTTCATCTAATACTTGCCAAATAGTGAGCATTTTAACTAATATGCTATTAATGTTTAATAAATGCACTTACTGATTTATGTCACAATGTTGAAGAAGTAAACTATTTTAGTGAGATTAAAAGTATGGATTCAGTCATTTTGCAACAGTCTACTTTGTATATTATAAAGTCTGATGACCATTAAACAATACTGAACTGTAAGTACAGGTTTCAAATGTTGCAACTCATTAATAAATGCTTAACATCTGTCCACTTTACATTAAGGTACATTTTATAGGTTACTAATGTTGAATAAGTGTTGTTAAACATTTATAACACATGAGGTAAAATAGCTCACAATTGGCAGTTTTTGCATGTAAGTCATCCTTTTTATGTTGTTATCAGAATCAGAATCAGCTTTATTGCCAAGTATGCTTACACATACAAGGAATTTGTCTTGGTGACAGGAGCTTCCAGTGTACAACAATACAAAAACAATACAAATACAGCAGCAAGACATAGATAATTATACAAAATAAAAAATAAAAATGAATTATACACATACGTACAGACACACACATACATACATACACACATACACATGGGTAGTGCAAATCTAATACAATCTGTTATGTACAGTGCAAATACAAATCTATTATGTACAGTGCAAATGTTTTTTTTGTTTTGTTTTGTTTTTTCAGAGGATTGAAATGGCACAAGAGGTTGGATGTGTTGGATAAATATAAGAAACACTAAACTGTGTATTGCACATAGTTATTGCTCAATGGTGCAATTTAACTGTTCATGAGATGGTTAGAAGAGGATTGAAATGGCAGAAGAGGTTGGATGTGTTGGATAAATATAAGAAATATTAAACTGTGTATTACACATAGTTATTGCTCAATGGGACAATTTAACTATTCACGAGATGGTTAACCTGAGGGGAAAAAACTGTTCCTGTGCCTGACAGTTCTGGTGCTCAGAGCTCTGAAGCATCGGCCAGAAGGCAACAGTTCAAAAAGGTAGTGGGCAGGGTAAGTGGGGTCCAGAGTGATTTTTCCAGCCTTTTTCCTCACTCTGAAAGTGTATAGTTCTTGAAGGGGGGGCAGGGGGCAACTAATAATCCTCTCAGCAGTCCGAACTGTCCTTTGTAGTCTTCTGATGTCTGATTTCCTAGCTGAACCAAACCAGACAGTTATTGAAGTGCAGAGGACAGACTCAGTGACTGCTGAGTAGAACTGTATCAGCAGCGCCTGTGGCAGGTTGAATTTCCTCAGCTGGTGAAGGAAGTACAACCTCTGCTGGGCCTTTTTCACAATGGAGTTAATGTGGGTCTCCTACTTCAGGTCCTGTGAGATGGTAGTGCCCAGGAACCTGAATGACTCCACTGCTGCCACAGTGCTGTTTAGAATGGTGAGGGGGGTCAGTGTTGGGGTGTTTCTCCTAAAGTCCACAATGATCTCCACCGTTTTGAGCATGTTCAGCTCAAGGTTGTTTTGACTGCACCAGACAGCCAGCTGTTCAGCCTCCCTTCTGTATGCAGACTCATCATCATCTCGGATGAGGCCAATGACAGTGGTGTCATCTGCAAACTTCAGGAGCTTGACAGAGGGGTCCTTGGTGATGCAGTCATTGGTGTAGAGGGAGAAGAGTAGTGGTGAGAGCACACATCCCTGGGGGGCACCAGTGCTGATTGTACAGGTGCTGGAAGTGAGTTTCCCCTGTCTCACAAGCTGCTGCCTGTCCATCAGAAAGCTGGTAATCCACTGAAAGATAGACATGGGAACAGTGTGTTGGTGTAATTTATTCTGGAGTATAGCTGGGATGATGGTGTTGAAAGCCGAACTGAAGTCCACAAAAAGGGTCCTTGCATATGTCCCTGGTCTGTCCAGATGTTGCAGGATATGATGCAATCCTATGTTGGCTGCATCATCCACAGACCTGTTTGCTCGATAAGCAAATTGAAGGGGATCTAGAAAGGGTCCAGTGATGTTCTTCAGGTGGGCCAACACCAGTCTCTCAAATGATTTCATGACCACAGATGTCAGGGTTCACACTGCTCCAGTGATCTACTGAAGATCTGTTTGAAGATGGGGGCCAGCTGGTTAGTACAGGATCGAAGACACGCTGGTGAGACGCCATCTGGGCCTGAAGCCTTCCTCGTCTTTTTTTTCCGAAAGACACGGCTCACATCATCTTCACAGATCTTAAGTGCAGGTTGAGTAGCAGGAGGGGGGAGGAGGGGGGTTGCAGGAGTTGTTGGTGTTTGTGTGAATTGAAGGTCAGAGTGGGTGTGGGGTGTGAGATTGGGCCTTTCAAATCTGCAGTAGAACACATTCAGGTCATCAGCCAGTTGTTGGTTCCCTACAGGGTTGGGGGTAGGAGTCCTGTAATTTGTGAATTGTTTCAAGCCACTCCACACTGATGCAGTGTCATTAGATGAAAACTTGTTTTTCAGCTGCTTAGTGTATCTAATTTTATTGATTTCCCTGTTCAGTGTATTCCTGGCCTGATTGTTCAAGACTTTATCCCCACCCCTGTAAGCATCCTTTTTGGCCTGACGAAGCTGCCTGAGCTCTGCTGTAAACCACGGTTTGTCATTGTTGAACATTAAATAAGTCCTAGTAGGAATGCACACATCCTCACAGAAACTGATATATAATGTAACAGTATCTGTGAGCTCGTCCAGGTCTGTGGCTGCAGCCCCAAAAACACTCCAATCTGTGCAACTGAAGCAGGCTTGTAGTTACCGCTCTGCTTCATTGGTCCATCTCTTTACAGTCCTTACTACTGGCTTGGTTGATTTTAATTTCTGCCTGTAGGTTGGAAGAAGGTGAACCAGACAGTGATCAGAGAGTCCCAAAGCTGCTCTAGGGACAGAGTGATATGCATCCTTTATTGTTGTGTAACAATGATCCAGTATGTTCCTGTCTCTGGTGGGGCATGTGATGTGCTGTTTGTATTTGGGCAGTTCACATGTGAGATTTGCTTTGTTTGTCTGTGATTTGATCAGCCAGCTGTTGCAGCGCCGCATTCAAACATGCGTTTGGCGCGATATACACACTCACCAGAATAAACGAGGAAAACTCCCGCGGCGAGTAGAAAGGCTTACAGTTGATAAAGAGCACTTCCAAATTAGGACAGCACATCCTCTTTAACGTTGTTACATCTGTACACCAACTTTCACTGATGTAAAAGCATGTTCCACCGCCTCTCGTTTTCCCCGTTAACTCCACGATGCGATCCGCTCTGAACAGCTGGAAGCCCGGCAGATGTAACGTGCTGTCCGGAATGGCTTCACTCAGCCAGGTTTCTGTGAAGCACAAGGCAGCAGAGGTCGAAAAGTCCTTGTTTGTGTGGGTGAGGAGATGTACTGTAGTTTGTCCGTTTTGTTAAGAAGAGAGCAGAGATTCGCTAAGTGAATACTCGGCAGCGCTGTTCGAAATCCGTGCCGACGGAGTTTGACCAGCACACCGGCTCGTTTCCCTCACCTGCGTCTCTTGAACAGCAGTGCTGCGCCTCCAACTAAAATGTCTAGCAAAACGTCTGAATATTCGAAAACCGGGAAAAGATTGTCTGGTATATGCTGTCGAATGTTCAGCAGTTCGTCTCTGTTAAAATGGACTGGAAAAAGATTACTAAACACAGGACAAACAAACAAAAACAACAAAAGAACAGTGGAGCTCCACACCGAGGCAAGCAACCATCATGATGATTCGGCATATTAGTAATTTATAATGCATTTGTAAATAACTCATAACCCCTTTATCAATTTAAAGTTACCAAATTAATATACAGTATTTGTACTAGAGAAAGTTTATATTTAAGGTCCTTTAACTGGTCACCTATTCTTTTCATTTTATGTTTTTCACCATTTTTAAAAAACAATTTTAAATGGTTTAGATCATTTCCTTGCGGTGTGACAAATTAATGTTTAAAATACAAATATTCCATGAAGTCTTTAATTAATACAAGGTCATAAAAGTGCTTGCATAATAGTTATTAAAAATGCTTTTTAATATTGTTTTAGAGTATTGCATGTCGAACTGCAGGGCATGTCAACTTTCCAAAAGTATTTCATATCAACTACCCAAACAAAGCCCAGTTTTATGGTTTCAGCATTTGAAAATGTGATATCGGAATGCAATATGGGTTGATAATGTGCATATTAACTTATTTGAATGTTTTTCCAATATAATACAATGTTTGTATCCAACAGAAGTTTCTTTGATCTTTTCATTGTGGCTTACTGTATTAGAAAGTTTGGTTTCACTTTGAGCATCAAGTTTATATGTGTGTACTGTATGTGTGTGTGTTGTACAGTGCAGCAGTTGAGCTGTCCTTCATGCTCACACCTGCTGCCCACCCAGCACACAGTGGTCCAGAGACTCTATAAGAGCTGGTGCCATTTCAGAAGGGGCATTAGCTGTACGGAACCATTGGGAACTGCTGCCATGGCCCATACAGGACATCCCACATAGAGATGGACAGATAGATGGATGTTACGTACATGGATGCAATGTGTCAATCACTGGATGTAAAAGGAAAGGAAATGAGAGGAAATTCAACAAATGAAGTGATAAACTCTGTGTAGCCCCAAGGAAACATTGTTTGACCATCAGGGACTTGGCAGTAGTGATTTGTGTTGAATGTGTTTTTAAAAGAATATATGCTTTTTAAGTCTTACATGAGTGGCTCAGTACTTGAACAGGGCCATTATTTTTATAAGTTCTATGTAAGATGTATCACTGGCTTCATGATGCCTTTTCTTGTGGGTTAATTGTCTCACTGTGTCGCAAAAATCCTAGTTTCTATAGGGGAAAATAGCCTATTTTTCAGGTCACCCACATGTTTTTGCACCTATTAGAGTATTTAATTCCTGTCAGTGTTATAAGTGAAATTATTTCCACGAAAAAGATTCAGTTCTTGTAGATTCCAACATTTCTTATTTGATTTTTAAGTTCAGATTTTACATTCATGGATTTTTGGGTCCGACAACAACGTTTTATTCTCTGATCACCAGGTTTTTCCTCAGAGAAGATGTCCGATGTCAATACTTGCAGCCTAATAAATCAAGTGTAGGAAACATACAGTATTTCTTCAGTGTTACAATATTTTTTATACATAACATTCCAAGATTACACTGTCTTTCTCCTTCTATTTAAGCCTCTGGAGGTAAGCTTTTGGCTATATATCTCTTAGATAACAAGACAAGGCCATTTTGACCCTAAAAAGTAGATGAGAGGATATATTTTCAATGACTCAGACTTACTAACAGAAAGGAAAAATCCAGAGAAGTTGATTCTAAGTCTAGAGCACAACATGTTGTGGTACGAGTACAGTACAAGTTTCTGTAGTACTTAACATAGTGTCTAATGCACAACAAATCTTCCTCTCTCTTTCTCATTGTTGATTGACAGTCAGAGCAGGTGTTGGCCATCCTGAGTCTGTTCCAGAAGACTCTGTACACCCCACCTGTTCTCTCCATGCTCCCCTTGACCCGATGACCAACTTTTTATCCCTGTCAGCCATTGGCAACTGTGGCCTCAGGGCCGGATGGCTTTCATAAATAATCACTCATCTAAACAGACAGCGCTCTGCATGAGCCCACCACTGCAATTATCTGCTACAGTCTCTACTCGTGAACTCTTACCTCTGTCCTTACTCGTTCAACTAATTTCTTTGTTTTTCTCACTTGTTTGAATTATGATATACAGTAATTAATGGTTAACAGAATGTAATAGCATGGTAATAACAGTCCAAGGCTATTGGGTGCATTTTTATCTGTCATCAATTATATCACTCATGAGAGGCAATTATGATGTCACTGACTAGTCCAGTGTCTCCAAGGAAATGTCACTCTTTGGCCTTTTTGAACCCATTTTGGAAGATAAAGCATTGGTTAACTTTAAATGTAATCACGAGTTTGACTGATGCAGAACGTTGAAGTAGCTACACTGTTTTAATGTATTGTCAGGTAATCTAAAATTACCATTATGATTTAAAAAGGAGCCAAACAACTATGTGATAATAAATGGCTTCATATGATCACTATCCTTAAATAATATATATATATATATATATATATATATATATATATATATATTATTTAAGGATAGTGATCATATGAAGCCATTTATTATCACATAGTTGTTTGGCTCCTTTTTAAATCATAATGGTAACAGAAATCACCCAAATGGCCCTGATCAATAGTTTACATCCCCTTGAATGTGTGGCCTTGTTACAGACACACAAGGTGACACACACAGGTTTAAATGGCAATTAAAGTTTAATTTTCCACACCTATGGATTTTAAATTGCAATTAGTGTCTGTGTATAAATAGTCAATGAGTTTGTTAGCTCTCACGTGGATGCACTGAGCAGGCTAGAGACTGAGCCATTGGGAGCAGAAAAGAACTGTCAAAAGACCTGTGCAACAAGGTAATGGAACTTTATAAAGATGGAAAAGGATATAAAAAGATATCGATTGAAAATGCCAGTCAGTACTCTTCAATCACTTATTAAGAAGTGAAACATTCGTGGATCTCTTGATACCAAGCCACGGTCAGGTAGACCAAGAAAGAGTTCAGCCACAACTGCCAGAAGAATTGTTCAGGATACAAAGAAAAACCCACAGGTAACCTCAGGAGAAATATAGGCTGCTCTGGAAAAAGATGGTGTGGTTGTTTCAAGGAGCACAATACGACGATACTTGAACAAAAATGAGCTGCATTGTCGAATTGACAGAAAGAAGCCAATGCCCCAAAAAAACCCAGTTACAATATGCCCGACAACACCTTGACACGCCTCACAGTTTCTGGCACACTGTAATTTGGAGTGACGAGACCAAAATAGAGCTTTATGGTCACAACCATAAGTGATATGTTTGGAGAGGGGTCAGCAAGTATTGGCACTTGGCAGTAATTTGGCTCAATGTGCTTGATTTCAGGGTACTGAACTTTTGGAAGCAAGTTATCAATTTCCTGTGTGATCAGGTTGATTTCAGATATCCATAGCACAAACTGTGCGGGACGCATTGTGTGCCAAAGTTTAATACTTAGGGTTAGGGAACAGGGACAGGGACAGGGAAATTAGTAAAGCAATAGCAATAGTTCTGCTTGCCTTAGCAAGAACTAATGCTAATGCATTACACATCATTTCTACAGCATTCTAGTCCAATATTGATTTCTTATCATTACACAAACTTATATGTAGCCTATCTGTGACACTGAACTGCAATAGCAGGTTGAGGCATAGCTTTAAAATACCATTTGACTTCATTTGATGGTGGGCCCAATATCTTCTGAGGACTAAACTGGAAAGAATGTCTCTGTCAAGCGGGCTACCTCCCACACCATGCAAAATAGAGTGAGGTAATCCACACTTTCATTAGTTATGACTCTATGCCTGAAGTATGAGAATAGCCATGACTGGTTGATGAGAGGAAAACAGGATTTGGTGGCTTACGGAAAGCTGCCATTACCAAATACCCATGTACTGGACTTTCTTTGTACTTTAAAGGCATTTTTAACTCACTGTGAACAGAAAATAGCCATAATAATTCAGAATGCAACAAAATAGACTAAATAGTATTAATATGAAGCTGTCTTTGACATCATATATCAGTTTCTGTGAGGATATGTTCATCCCTACTAGGACATTTTTATCATTCAATAACGATAAACCATGGTTTACAGGAAAACTCTGACAGCTTTGTCATGCCAAAGAGGATGCTTACAGAAGTGGGGATAAAATCTTGTACAACCAGGCCAGAAACACACTGACTAAGAAGCTAAAAGAAGCTACTCTGAAAAGCTGAAAAAACAGTTTACTGTGTGGAAAGGCCTGAAAAGCATTACCAAGTATAAGACACCTCCCCCTTGCTCTGTAGAGAATCAACAAATGGCTGATGAACTGAATGTGTTTTACTGCAGGTATGAAAAGCCCAGTCTCACACACCTCCCCTGCTCTGATCTTCACTTCACACACACACATACACCTCCTGGAACCCCCCTCCTCACCCCACCTGATTCTCAACCTGTGCTTATAGTCTGTGAGGAGGATGTGTGCCAGGATTTTTGGAAACAAACACTAGAAAAGCTTCAGGCCCAGACAGTGTCTCACCTGCCTGTCTGAAAGTCTGCGCTGACCAACTGGCCCCCATCTTCACACAGATCTTCAATAGATCACTGGAGCAGTGAGAAGTTCCCTGCTGCTACAAATGCTCCACCATCATTCCGGTCCCCAAAAAACCCAAAATCACAGGACCTAATGACTACAGACCTGTCGCCCTCAAGTCTGTGGTCATGAAGTCATTTGAGAGACTGGTTTTGGCCTACCTGAAGGACATCACTGGACCCCTGCTAGACCCCCTTCAGTTTGCTTGCCCAGCAAACAGGTCTGTGGATGATGCTGTCAACATGGGACTGCATTATATCCTGCAACACCTCGACAGACCTGGAACTTATGCAAGGATCCTATTTGTGGACTTCAGTTCAGCCTTCATAACCATCATGCCTGATTTTCTCTCAACCAAACTGACCAAGCTCTCCGTGCCAACCACAATCTGTCGATGGATCAACAGCTTTCTGACAGATAGGCAGCAGCTAGTGAGACTGGGGAAAATCACATCCAGGACTCTCACTGGATGTGCTCCTCAAGGGTTCTTTCCACTGCTCTTCTCCCTGTACATGAATGACTGCACTGCAAATGACTCTTCTGTCAAGCTCCTGAAATTTGCAGATGACACCATGGTCATTGGCCTCATCCATGACAGTGACGAGTCTGCATACAGATGGTGGGTTGAACAGCTGGCTGTCTGGTGCGATCACAACAACCTTGAGCTGAACACACTCAAAACAGTGGAGATGTAGTGGACTTCAGGAGAAATCCCCCCACACCCCACCACCATCCTGAACAGCACTGTGGCAGCAGTGGTGACATTAAGGTTCCTGGGCTCTACCATCTCTCAGGACATGAAGTGGGACACCCACATAGACTCCATTGTGAAAAAGGCTCAGCAGAGGTTGTACTTCCTTCGCCAGCTGGGGAAGTTCAACCTGCCACTGGAGCTGCTGACTCACTTCTACTCAGCCGCCATTGAGTCTGTCCTGTGTATATCTATAACTGTCTGGTTTGGTTCAGCCACAAAATTAGACAGAGGGAAATTATAACGGACAGTCGGGAATGCTGAGAGGATTAATGGTGCCCTCCTGCCCACCCTCCAAGACCTGTACGTCTCCAGAGTGAGGAAACGTGCAGGTAGAATCACTCTGGACCTCACACACCCTGCCCACTCCCTTTTTGAACTGTTGCCCTCTGGCCGGCGCTACAGAGCACTCAGCGCCAGTACAACCAGGCACAAGAACAGTTTTTACCCTCAGGCCATTTACCACATGAACAATTAAACTGCCTTCAGGACTCACATAGTGCAATAATGTATAAATATGTCATGTACATATGTAAATTCACACATATTTAATTCAAAAACTGTACATACCCCTACCTTGCACATATATTACCACTTGCACATGTGCATACACCATTCTGTTATTTGTCTTATTTTATGTATGTCTACTTATACTCTTACCTTGTTTTATATTATGTGTCTCACTGTAATGTTCTGTGTGCACTTGCTTGTTTCTCCTATCGCCAAGAAAAAAAAAAAAAAAAAAAAATCCTGTACATGAGCACACTTGGAATTAAAGCTCATTCTGATTCTAATTCTGATTCTGATTATTTTATGACAGAGTGCTTGTTGTCAGCATAGTCCTGGTTATTTGGTGTTTAGTCTCTGAGTCAGCTATACTTACTCAAGGGACAAACACTAAAGGATTAGCCATCTTCTCAAAAAAGGTGTGTGAACTTGTGGTGGACATGAAAATAACCTGTGTGTGTGTGTGCGCGTGCATGCGAGGAAAGCTGTACAGAAGCTTAGTTGGTTTTTGTTTAGATCTGTATTTATCTGTTTCTTTACTCATAATAGTGTGTTTGTGTGCTCATCTTGAATGGCTTTACCGAGCGGAGAACGTGGGATTACTTCTGTATCCATGGCAACGCGAATACGTCACACGAGAGACTGCTTGAACTCCACCCTCTCGTGAAGCTTACTGGAAGCATTGGATTATAGTTACAAAGTATTTAAATATTTATATTTTTCACACTAAAAGTGATCGTATCGCTTCAGAAGACATTAATTTAACCGCTGGAGTCGTATGGATGACGTTTATGCTGACTGTCTGTGATTTTTGGAGCTTCAAAAGAGAAATCTCCATTCACTTGCATTTTAAGGACCTACTGAGTTAAGATATTTTTCTGTTTTTCTTCAAATATGGTAAAGAAAGAAAGTCATACACACCTGGGATATCATGAGGGTGAGTAAATAATGAGAGAATTTTAATTTGGGGGTGAACTATCCCTTTAAACGCTAAAGGAACTCGCGGTAGAGATCCTGAACTAGCAGTGAGGATGTGTGTCTCATCTGCATGAAATGCCTTGAAAACAACAAAAAAAAAAAAAAAAAAAAAAAAAAAAACAATTCTCACATGGGTTCTCTTAACATGTAAATGATATTGCTGCATCACAGCCATGCATCCTCTTTAAAAACTTTCTGATCTAATATGAATTGTCTTCAAAATAAATTCTAAAATACTGAATTTTTTCCTTTGCATTTAATCTCACGTGATTTATCTTATATATTTATTACAATATATATTGCAACATCTGTGCCTTTGCATCACCCTTTTTCACAAACTTTACGGATCTTAAGTGTTTTTTCTTCATCAAATATTAATAATATTAAACTTTTGCTGTAACTTTCAGTGCACACTGTATATGTTAAGATGACCAGATTTCTGAAATGAAAAATGGGGACATTTCTAGTTCAGTGGTAAATATCTCATTGAAATTTCACATGTAATGTGAATTATGGTATATCATAATCTGTTGAATATGTCTCAATGAAATTCTGATACAGAGGTAAAGTTGATCATTTTTAATTGTCTTCTGTTACATATGAGTTCATTCTTTTCTACACTGTATACAGTAGATGACATTGTGGCATAAAAGTGAACTAAACAAACATATATAAACAATGGTTAAATATATAGGAACTATTGCAGCTGACTCCACAGCACAGGGTCATCTCTAAAATTCCTTCTCTTCTCCTCTTTTCCTTCACCTTTACCTGGCACTTTCCTAAAAGTAAGATGGAATGCTGCTAACTTGCTTGCTGGCAAACTTTTAGCTCACCTGACTACCATTTTCCTCAGCATTACAACTGAAATTACATGAAACACTTACACTATGTATTATATCAGGGCCTGAAATTCATTTCTGAAGGGCTGATTGCCCCTCTAAGATGCCTCATATTGTTGGGGATTTGTTCCACTTTGTAGACATGATACAAAGATATTCAATATTGCATTATAATTATAATAATGATTATTATTACACTATTTCACCTAACTGTTTCTATCTCATAAGGTATATCCTATGGACCTGTTTCTCTTAATTATACCTTTTATTTTGATCAACTTTTATGCATTAAGGTGCTTCTTTTCAGTCAATATATCAATATGACTTTGAACTCAGAAATTAAATATATGCTTATCATAGAAGAGGTGTGTTCAAGTTAATGGTTTGTGTGGATTGCATTTTTTATGTATTTTTAATTTAACAGATCTGGACAAAATTGAGCATCACTTCATTGTCCCTTAGAACACGTGGCCATAATATGCACCTGTTACCCTCTGTAATTGCATTTTATGATGAATTTTGTGAAAAGAATCCACGTTATGATCATGAAAAAGGTTTTTTTCTAGATCGCTCGCCCTCTGTCACAGACACGCATTTTTTCTACTCCAATAACCGAACTAGTAAAGGAAGTTTGGGCTGTTTCTGTGAAGGATGCTTAACCTCATTCGACCCTGCTTCCACATGCATGGACATTGTATTTTGGCTTTGCAATATACGCAACATATTATTTAAATGAATAATAACTGACTGAATACTGTTCACAAGACTCTAGACTGTCACTTAAAGGGTAAACTTCTGCAGCACCGAGTCACGTGACACAACAGCATGCCATCGGTTTCCGTGAAGCGCTCCTACGGATGCAGTGCCAACAAAAGTGCCTCTGGTAAAAAAATGTAAGAGAGTTTTAAGTTTCATTGAAACCTATTTGGTTGTGAAGAGGAGAGTCTCTAGTTTCGTTTGATATGCTGCATTAAAAAATCTGTTGTGTTCAGCGAGCTGAATCCTCTTACGTTCCATTCACCTCAAAAACTGTTGGAGTTTACGGCGCAATACAGCAGCTTCTCCCCCTCGCGCACCGGTGGAGTGTAGAGAAGGCCCCTGGGCGCTTCGACATGGCAACGTTGCGGTCACGACTTTCCTTCGTTAGAGGGAAAGCCACCCCAGTGGCTCCCCGCCTCGGTCCTTCTTCCTACATGTTTGAGGCCGTGTCGTTTAGCACTAGGGGCGATTTGGGAACCCCAACGGGAGCCGCTCCACCGGGTAACCCCCCATGGACCTCCCATTCCCCAGTACGCTCGTTCGCCCCGGTCGAGTTCTTGGATGAGACCGCCGGCTCGTCTCAGGGCGAGTTCTTGATCTCATTCGGCACTCGCAAAGTGGATGAGCTCTCGATAGCAGCATCCGCAGTCAGTGCTGAACTGCCTGAAATTGTTCAGGCAGAGTACGGCGGTCCCACTGAAGTATTTTCAGAGGCTCCTGGGGCATATGGCGTCCTCGACGGCGGTTATGCCACTCGGGTCGATGCATATGAGACTGCTTCAGCATTGGCA
The DNA here is from genome assembly GCF_019703515.2 of Myxocyprinus asiaticus. Classification (NCBI taxonomy): domain Eukaryota; kingdom Metazoa; phylum Chordata; class Actinopteri; order Cypriniformes; family Catostomidae; genus Myxocyprinus; species Myxocyprinus asiaticus. The sequence continues at coordinate 7,716,118 of NC_059391.1, forward strand.
TCAGACTCGAGTCGCAAGATGGGAATGGCGCCGCGGCACACATCGCGTGGTCATCACGTCGATCTGCCGCTACCTGTTCAGCCTTGGACAGGCCATGCATTCCTGCGGGCAGGAGTCCCCTTAGTGCAAGTACCCCAGGCGCATCGTGGTTAAGACAGACGCCTCCGCACGTGGCTGGGGCACCGTGTGCAACGGGCATGCAGCCGCGGGCTCCGGGACTGCGTTGGCATGTCAACTGCCTCGAGTTGCTGGCAGTGTTTCTCACCCTGTGGAGGCTTCGGCCGTTGATCCAGGGCATGCACGTGTTGGTCCGGATGGACAACATGGCATTAGTAGCGTACAGTAGCCGCCAAGGCGGCTTGCGCTTGTGTCGTATGTCGCAACTCACCCGCATGACATTCAGGTGCGCTGGCTATGAGACATGCAATGGTTTGCCCGACTCACAGTAACGCAGTTCAGCTAGTTGTGGTTTTTCGTATTGGGACCCCTAGTGTCACTACATCGACACAACGTCGAGTGAGTGAAGGATAGGGAATGTCCTAGTTACTTTCATAACTACCGTTCCCTAATGGAGGGAATGAGACATTGTGTCCCCCCTGCTACAACTCTGAACTACCCGCTGAAATGTCCGGGACCCTGTCTCGGCTCCTCAGCACAAAACCTGAATGAGTGGTTGCGAGCCAGCTCCTTTTATACCCGTATGTCCGGGGGAGTGGCATGTAAATTCCACTCGCCAATTCCCATTGGCCTTTTCTCAAAGATCAGTGTTTGGGGCTCCCAAGGGCGACCCCTAGTGTCACTACATCGACACAACATCTCGTTCCCTCCATCAGGGAACGGAGGTTACGAAAGTAACCAGGACGTTAGTTATTTTAAATAACTTTCAACTACCACATCTGTTGGTCATTTCGCTTCATTTTAATATACATTGTTATATTTATTTTGTTATCACTGTACAAAACAATTATATTCATTAACATTAGTAAATGCATTCTTATATATATACTGTGCATTATCCCACTGAGAATAAATGAAGTAAAAAAGCTAAAAAATGGAAAGGGAGGATGGTGGTTTTACAAGGGGGATCCTTTTTGGTATTTCTTGCAACAAGGGGGATGGCATCCCCTTGCATCCCCCCTCAACTCGAGCCCTGATAACACAAGTAGATGTGCATGGCAATAAGATACAGTCAGTATTGTTAAAATTGACAACATCTGTTTTAACATTCATTATATGTGTGCATTAAGCAGTGGTTTTAAATAAATGTACACAAGTATATACAGTAAGCGTGGCAGTAGCATGCAACACTATTGTTCCAACTGATAACACGTTTTAACCGTTAATATGATTATTTACACTCAATTCTTTCTAATTACCCCTCAGACTGTGTATACATGATAACACTGCCTGTCAACTTGTCCCACAGGTGAACTGAAATAGTTTGTGAAGTGTCTCGAATGTTTTCTTTCTCGTTGAGCAAATCAACAACAAATACTTCATCAATGCTGCAGCTTGTAGAGAAATCCGTTTTCTTTTTTCGATTTTCTCTATAGAGAACTTGTTTGCTTGTCGTTGTTTTTTTTTTTGTTTGTTTTTTTTTGTTTTTTGTTTTTTTTTGCAAACTTGTCAAATGGTTCTTCTTCTCATACATGATGGGCGGAGGGCAAATCAGCTGATTGGTGCTTTGCACCATCTTCCGTAACAGGGTAAAATGTATTGTCGATTAGCGCCACCTATTGTAAAGGCGTGAATGTATTAATGCCGATCAGTCACATTGCTTTTAATGTGAAAGGGCCGTTCATTGGCAATTCTTCTCTCAATATTGTTGTCTTTGGTGGGCAAACACTTTTTTTTTGTAAAGAGACACAATGGATAATAGGTGAAGAGGCATGCATGGGTGCAAACTTATAAAATCGACTGAGAAAAATAGATGATTCATGAACCACTGGCTTACTATTTTTTAGTTTACTTTTTACTGTTTCCAACTTACCATGATTTGGTACACACTAAATCTAATTTTGCATATTATAAGTGTAGAATCTAATGACGCAGGTTTGATTAATTTAGAGTTTTATATTCCACTCATAGCTACATTTTTGCAGTATTAGATTTCAGTAGAGTCCCAGAAGATGCAAATACTTCACACTAAATATTATGGTTGATTTGATGTAAAACAATATAAGCCATATGTCAGAACCAAGTCGTAGCAGATAGTGCACATAGAGCAATGGTGCTGTCCAGCTTTCAACATTCATGTGTCCTCCAACAATATCGATAAAACTGGCAAAAAAAAGAAAAAACAAAAAGGCCACAATAATGAAAATCCTCAACAAGAGAAAACATGGCTGTGTTTAAGAAGCACAATACCATAATTACTATTTCTACAGTATATACTGTAGTATGCATACTATGCCCAGTATGTGATTTCTCTGTATGCAAGTATTAACTGGGTGACAACTTGACCTTCCATGTTATACTGTATGTCACAAATTAACTGGAAGAAATATCAGCTGTAATTTTTAACTAAAATTTTTATATTTTTCTTGACTCATTATTTGATTTGAGTGCCAGGAGTTAAAGTTGAAGTGTGTAATTTCTGCGTCATAGTTGTTTTCAGATCTCAAACCATTGGTTCTGCTACTGTTGCTGCGGGATGCTTAAACAAACAGAGGGATGTTTTGATAGTGCCACAGAGCCACAGTGTTTAAAGATTTTGGTGAAATCAACCTACATATGGTCTTCTTATAGCTTATATTAAAGGGATAGTTCACCTAAAAATGAAAATCCTCTCATCATTTAATCACCCTCATGCCATCCCAGATAGTGTAGGACTTTCTTTCTTCAGCAGAACACAAACAAAGATTTTCAGAAGAATATTTCAGTTCTGTAGGTCCATACAATGCAAGTGGATGGTGATTAGCACTTTAAAGCTCCAAAATGCACAGACAGTCATGGTAAAAGCAATCCACACGACTCCAGTGGTTAAATTTATATCTTCTAAAGTGATATGATTGGTTTGGGTGAGAAACAGAGACATATTTAAGTTCTTTTCACTATAATTGTTTACTTCCGGTCATTCTCCGATGCCTGTCCATAACAAGACTCGGTTCCCTCCACCACTCGCGTGACGCAAACGCGCTGGCATGTTCAAATGAAAGCAAAACCAATGAAGCTTGTGAACAGCGTTCTCTTGTAAACAAATCAAGCTGCACTTCCGGTTGTATCACATCAGTTCTTGCATGAACATGCCAACATGCTTATGTCACACGAGAGACGGAGGGAACCCAGTCCCGTTGTGGACAGGTATCGGAGAGCGACCGGAAGTCATACACATGAGGGTGAGTAAATGATGAGAGAATTTTAATTTTGGGGTAAACTAACCCTTTAAGCTAGGATACAAGAAATAATTAAAAATAAATATAAACAAAAAGTTACACACATCAGCTTTAAGATATTATTACACAAAATTGGATAAAAATTCGGCGTGTACACCCCTTTCTGAATCAAACATGCAGTGTAATGAGGTCATGTGAACACAATGCAGCATGCTACAATTTGAAATGTTTAGTGATGCATAATGTGTAACATTTCATACTTTTTTCAACAGGAACATACTGGGCTCTATTTTCATGTCCACACTAGGTGCAGTGCAATGCGCAGCGACCATGTGCAACATCTTATCTAATTTTAGTAAGAGTGCTAATTCTAAGCTACATTTTTTGACAGCACAAAGTGCAAGTGGCCATGGGTGGGAATGTTTGCACTATCTGTGGGTGTATGCGTGCAAACTATGGGTGTATTGTGTGTTAATGAAGTGGCACAAAGCACAACTTCCAATTTTCCTGAGAAAAATGTCATTGTGCTAAGATGTTTCAGAACCAGCCTGTTTTTAGCACAAAGTCTAAATTTCTTCAATTCAAGGCCAATATAATCACTGTTAATACTAACCATGATTTGTTAGTAGTGTTAGTAGATCAATATTATTAATAATAATTAAATTCTCTATAATTTAACTACAGTACATAATAGGACGCAGACTATTCAACAAACAGAGAAAAAAAAACTTAAATTGCAATAGACCCAGCCTATTAGCACTTTGTATGCGCAATTTTGCCAAACCCACTTGCACGTGGACTTAGCGCATGCTTGAACGAAAATACCAAAACTTCATGACTTTACACATGTTATGGGTTGCATAGCACGTAGCCCTTCTAAAGTAGGGCCCACTATTTTTAAGAAAAAGTACAGTTTTTTATGTAAACTGCGCAGTGTTCCATTCTAAACATAGCACACTATTTAACAAATGTGGTTTCTCAGGAATAACTAGCCATGTTTAATGATTCCAACCTAAAGTGAAACATATTTGTCTGTGCTCTTTTCCATGATGTTGGAATTATTATGTACATTTCTGAAATTGTCACCTCTCAGTTACCATAGTGTAAAGCCAGGGCTAATTGCAATTGTTTTCATCAGGGAATGGGATTAAAGAATTCATAAGGAATGTTTCCTCTAATTGGCTGTTGACTTCGAAAGAAGGTGTTAAGATAAAGCAAAAATTGAGACAATAAATCAAACCTAGGGAACATGTTTAACTACATCACAGAATTGAGAGTTTTGTGCTGTAACGTATGCTGCAAGTCACTACATTTGCAGCATGCAAGTAAGTTTATGTGAACAGACACACATGTACGTACAGCGACACATACCATACAGCCGCTGCACACAACAAAATTCTCAAGCTGTCTTTCCTCAAAAAACTGTCAACAGCCACTGGTGGATTCAACGCAACATCTGCAACGTCTCAAACATCACTGCTGTTTTTTCCTCATCTCACTCGCTCTCTCTCTCTTAACCAATTCTGCTCGATCAGGCTTAGCCAGCTTTTGTTTCAAAAAGCTGATGAAATTGTCCCATGGTCTACAGCTGGTCCTCTGGACTTGACTTTGAAATCAGAGCTGCCCATGGAGATGTTTGCATACCGCTTGTGAGTGCTGAGTGGGTTTAAGAGACCACGTTAATTAACGGACAGGACTGCAGTGGTTCATCAACAGACCCCCCATTCCAGCCCATCTCACATATTTCTATGTAAATATTAATCAATCAAAAGTGGTTTCTTGGTAATTGCTAGGTGGTTGAGTCAATAAGGCCAGCCTTCTATGAAGTTATGATCCCTAGATATGAATGTGTTGGCTCGTTTTATTGTAAGTCTGTGCATTTTTATTCATGTTCAAAGCACAAATGGCGTGGAAGGTTATGAAACAAAGATTGATGCTAAGACTTAAGGCGCAGTCACGCATTCCTTTGCTCAGCGAAATTCAGTAGGCAAAGAGGGCATGGGCGGATGTTGAGCACGTGTGAAATAAGCAAAAAAAAAAAGTACTGCCATGTAGCCTCTTTTTGCTGCACTTTGTACACTGGGAGAGTGAAGTTAAAAAGAAACTCAACTCTAAAATGATATCCAAATGTGAATATTCAGTGTTGCTGTGTATGAGGCACCACCCACACAGAGGTCACAGCCAAACCAAGCAACTTCCTCTTAATCAATGCAGCGGATTCGCCTGTCAAAGTTCACCAAACTTGAACTACACGTGAAATCTGCGAGGGGAAATCCTTTGCCACCGGAAGTCCATTGCACAAAATTCATGATTGCGCGGATTCCCATTGAGATGATTCTATTTTGCCCACAAAAACTCGTCATTCGAAGGTAAATGTGACCGCACCTTTAGAGGTTTGTTCAAATCCTAAGTATGAGCAATAGTAATAGAGATGCAGGGCCCTATTTTAAGAGCGAAGTGTTATGCGATTTGTCATAAGCGATTTGTCATTCGGCAGGGTGAAGGATATTTGTGATTTTAGTTGTAAGTGCTCAAGGTGTAAGTGGAATGTCAAAATTACATGCACAAAGCACTAATGGGCTGGGTCAAGTGCAATTTACTTAGGAGGTGTGGTTATCAACTAACGATGCGTTACATATATTTTAAACAGGTTAATTCAGCATACTGACTACAAAATGTAATAGATGCTTGGCAGAAACAGGAGCGCTTCACACAAGAGTATGTGCTTGTGTGTGAGGTCCAAGCCAGACATGATCAGATATTTGGAACTGCCAAAAAGCCACCTAATCTTGATGGAGCAAAAAGGCCTTGGGACCAGGTATGTGCTTGCGTAAATGCAAGTTCACCTAGTGTGTTGAGAACTGCTGCACAGAAAAAAAATCGGTTCGGTGATATATCGGCAAAATATCAGGGCAACAGTAGGAGGTCTTTCGACTAGCCAGGTGTTGACCGTGGTTGAGTATGTTGTGGCATTCTCCATGCCAGCCAAATGCATGGCTGGCTTTGGAGGCATTCAAGTCGGTATTGCTATTCCAGGTAATGCTATTGAGGATAGTGATGAAAGCCAAACAAACACGGAGGCCCCAGGGAATCTGTAGGACTCTATAACTGCTTCTTTGTTATGTGCTGTGTATCAGGTGATGGAAAGACAATAAACTGGTTCTTTGTGTAAAAGGCAAGAGGTTCCTGCATGTATTGCTGTGCTTGCCTGCAAAAGGGATATCCCGGCGAGAGAGCCAAGGCGATGCTGGAAACTCCCAGTGGCGAAGAAGGTAAATGCAGTTGCTTGCAATGGGGAGGGGAACATGAACCAGAGGCTGTGCCTGCAGGTCTGGTCCCAAAACATGGAGTCCACCACTCGCCGGGGCAGGTGTTACTTTTGGCCACATTCCTCATCAGTTAAATAAAGGTAGGATCACTGCTGGTGTTAAATTCTTTGCCTGTAAATGTGCCAAATGCTACTATGTATTACATTCCCTGTCAAGCACCAGCGATACAAATGAAGACAGCACATTCATAAGAAGCTGGTAGTGTCAATGGGCTGTATACAATACATTAGAAGACAAGAAAAACATAGACCATTTATGGCTTACTAATAGCTTACGAAGAGCGTCCTTCTTGACTGTCAGGTCTCTATGACATGCTTTTTACCTATGAAAAGGGTGGTGCATGTCAGGACAAATTGGATGTAGGCTATGTTAAATTATGGAGAATGTAAGAAAAATTATCGTATTAATATACTGACACTAATACTATACTAACAGTAATTTTCATGGACATAATTTGATGTTTCACTGTATTTTCAGAATTTGGACATGGACTTTATTACCTCCTCCTGGTGGAATTCTGAAACTGCACATATTGTATGCACACACTGAGTCTGTTCCAAAACCTAGTAAGCATCCTCTGGAGGCAGCATTTTAAGGCATCATAGGTGCGCTCCTGGCGTGACACATTTCACACATTTCATTTACTGACAGGAATTACATCAGTTGTTAAGTTTCTAATAAATGCAACAACAGCAGAATTAAAACAATTAGCTGCAACATGCAAAGAATCACAAGGATAGATTTTTCTTTGCAACAACAGGCTCCACAGTTTTTATTTTTTGTAATTTTTTTCTAAAACTGATGAAGAAATAACAGGAGCAAATTCTAATCTGTTAATGTGAATACCAATTAATCAGAGAAATCAGAACCGATTGTACCCGTGTTCGGTAAAGAAACTCTTCAGAAGAGAATTTGTCTTAACATCCAAGAGCTCGTCCTCCACTTCTAAATACTCCAAATCCTCCTCCTTTGCGGTGAATGGATCCATTACCCATGCGCATTTGGCGACATGTTCATCAACATTCGAGAATTGTGACTTCACCTCCTCCTGTAGCAGTTCCATGTGACGTGTGAACTCTTTTCTCAAGGATTCATGTATATTTTCCTCAGTCTGTTTGAGAAGTGATGGAAAGTGTTGTAGGTCCCATTTCATCAGTTTATTCTTTCTGAATTTCACTTCATGCACAAATGAATCAATGGTTTTCTTGCATTACAGGACGTTTGCATCCGTGCTCTGCATGCGCTTGTTTGTTTTGTTGTTTTGGCTGAAACTATCAGCCAGGTATGATGTTCTAAATAGAAATTAATTGGTCATTTCATCAAGCAGTTCTGGTTGTTCAGCCTCAGGAACTCCTTTATTTTTTCTTTCAGTTCAATAAAACGAACTATCACTTGGCCCCTTGATAGCTAGCGCACTTCGGTATGAAGGAGGAGTGTCTGGTGCGCCTCATCTTCACACAGATCCGCAAAGATTTGTTTGTTCACCGGACGGGCTTTAATAAAGTTGACGATTTTTACAACCGTCTTGAGCATTTCATTCAGCTTATCAGAGAGGTGTTTGCTGGCCAGGGCTTGATGGTGTATCATACAGTGAAACACAAGACATTGAGGAACATTTTCCTTCACACATGCATTGAAGCCCTTATTTTTCCCCATCATTGAAGCAGCTCCATCTGTGCAGCATGCGACTAAATTATTATAGGGAATGTTTTTTTTTTTTTTGGTAAAGTACATATCAGTCGCATGGAAAATATCTTCTCCTTGTGTCATTGCTGACAAATTAGTAGACAAAAGAATGTCCTGCTTTATTTCAGCATCTTCAATGTACTGCACATATGCAATGAGTACTGCTTCAAATCAAATCAAATCAAATCAAATCACTTTATTGTCACACAGCCATATACACAAGTGCAATGGTGTGTGAAATTCTTGGGTGCAGTTCCGATCAACATAGCAGTCGTGACAGTGATGAGACATACGCCAATCTACAATAAACATCAAATTAACACAACACAATTTAAACATCTGTTATACATAATTAAACTCGACTTAAAACATCAAATTAACACAGCACAATTTAAACATCTGTTATACATAATTACACAACTTAAAACATCAAATTAACACAACACAATTTAAACATCTGTTATACACAATTACACTCAACAATATACAATAATAACATACATTGCACAGTATACAATATGCTGTTTTTGTTTTTTGTTTTTTTTTTTTTTACTATATAGATACTATATAGATACACATTATTCAATAAAAATTAAATTATATATGAAAAAAGTATATATATAGAATGTACAGTATTGTACTGTATTGACATTCAGGCTGTCGGTTGATAGTCAGTTGTTAAGAGAGACATAATATAATGACAGTAATATAATTTATGACAGTCCGGTGTGAGATAAAAGAGTAATAAAGTGCAGGGATGATGTATTTTGATCGTGGGAGATCAAGAGTTCAGAAGTCTGATTGCTTGGGGGAAGAAGCTATCATGGAGTCGGCTGGTGCGTGTCCTGATGCTGCGATACCGCCTACCTGATGGTAGCAGTGAGAACAGCCCATGGCTCGGGTGGCTGGAGTCTCTGATGATCCTCCGAGCTTTTTTCACACACCGCCTTGTATATATTTCCTGGAGGGAGGGAAGCTCACCTCCGATGATGTGTTTGGCAGTTCGCACCACCCTTTGCAGTGCTTTGCGGTTGTGGGCAGTGCTATTGCCGTACCAGGCGGAGATGCAGCCAGTCAGGATGCTCTCCACAGTGCAGGTGTAGAACCGTGTGAGGATGTGGCGGTTCATTCCAAACTTCCTCAGCCGTCTCAGGAAGAAAAGGCGCTGATGAGCCTTCTTCACAACGACTTCAGTGTGGACGGACCATGTGAGTTCCTCAGTGATGTGGACACCCAGGAACTTGAAGCTGCTGACTCTCTCCACTGGTGCTCCATTGATGGTGATTGGACTGTGTTCTCTGTCTTTTCTCCTGAAGTCCACCACAAGCTCCTTTGTCTTACTGACATTGAGGGAGAGGTTGTGCTCCTGACACCAGTGTGTCAGAGTGTGCACCTCCTCTCTGTAGGCTGTTTCATCATTGTCAGTGATCAGACCTACCACCGTCGTGTCATCAGCAAACTTAATGATGGCATTGGAGTTATGTGTTGCCACACAGTCATGTGTGTACAGGGAATACAGTAGTGGGCTGAGAACACAGCCCTGCGGGGCTCCAGTGTTGAGGGTCAGTGATGAGGAGATGTTGCTGCCTATTCTAACCACCTGGCGTCTGCTTGACAGGAAGTCCAGGATCCAGCTGCACAGCGAGCTGTTTAAGCCCAGAGCCCGGAGTTTCTCATCTAGCTTGGAGGGCACTATGGTGTTGAATGCTGAGCTGTAGTCTACAAACAGCATTCTCACATAAGTGTTCTTTTTTTCCAGGTGGGAGAGAGCAGTGTGTATTGTAGATGCAATGGCATCATCAGTGGAGCGGTTGTTACGGTAAGCAAACTGCAGCGGGTCAAGATTGAGTGGTAATACAGAGCAGATGTAATCTCTGATTAGTCTCTCAAAACATTTGCTGATGATGGGGGTCAGAGCAACAGGACGCCAGTCATTTAAACAAGTTATTTTCGATTGTTTTGGAACAGGCACAATGGTGGATGTTTTAAAGCATGTGGGGACTACAGACAAAGAGAGGGAAAGGTTGAAAATGTCCGTAAAAACACCAGCCAGCTGGTTCGCGCACGCTCTGATGACGCGGCCCGGAATGCCGTCTGGACCCGCGGCTTTGCGGATATTCACCCGTCGGAATGATCGGGTTACATCCGCTACAGAGACGGAGAGTGAACTAACCTCTGTAGCTTCGGCCGTGAGAGCTCTCTCCGCGAGGGCGGTGTTATTTCCCTCGAAACGAGCATAAAAAGTATTTAGCTCATCTGGTAGAGAGGCAGCGGTGTTCATGGCGGAGTTTTTATTCCCTTTAAAGTCCGTGATGATGTTAATTCCCTGCCACATGCTTCTAGAGTTGGTGGTGTTAAACTGTCCTTCAATCTTACACCTGTACTGGCGTTTTGCTGTTTTGATAGTTTTTCGGAGGGCATAACTGGCTTGTTTATGCTCCTCCGCGTTCCCGGAATTAAAAGCGGAGGTCCGCACATTAAGTGCTGCGCGAACATCGCTGTTGATCCACGGCTTCTGATTCGGATAGATTCGCACAGTTCTGGTCGGAATCACTTCCTCTACACACGTTCTGATGAAGCACATTACGCTATCAGCGTAAAGCTCGATGTCGTCATCAGAGGCGGACCGGAACATCTCCCAGTCCGTGCGATCAAAACAGTCTTGTAGCGTAGAGTCTGATTGGTCCGACCAGCACTGGATCGTTCTGAGGGTGGGTGCTTCCTGTTTCAGTTTCTGCCTGTAAGCGGGCAGAAGCAGAATGGAAGAGTGGTCCGATTTTCCAAATGGTGGGCGGGGGAGGGATTTGTAGCCATCCCGGAACGGAGAGTAGCAATGGTCCAAAACCCGGTCCCCTCGTGTGTTGAAACTAATGTGCTGGTGATATTTTGGTGCGACTGATTTTAAACTGGCTTTATTAAAGTCCCCGGTCACAATGAACGCGGCCTCAGGGTGCGCGGTTTCCTGCTCACTTATACTCCCATACAGTTCCCTGAGTGCCCGGTCTGTGTCGGCTTGTGGGGGGATGTACACAGCAGTGATAATGACCGCTGTGAATTCCCTCGGTAGCCAGAATGGTCGACACAGAAGCATAAGAAATTCCAGATCAGGAGAACAGAAAGACTTGATAGAATGTATGTTCCTCTGATCACACCAGGATTTGTTGATCATAAAACATACACCACCTCCTCTAGTTTTACCTGAGAGGTCTTTCGCTCTGTCCGCTCGGAGCATGGAGAACCCCGCGGGTTCAATGGCTGAGTCTGGAATCTCCGCAGACATCCAAGTTTCCGTAAGGCAGATAACGCAGCAGTCCCTCGTCTCTCGTTGGAAAGAGATCCGCGCTTTCAGCTCGCAGAGCTTGTTATCCAGAGACTGAACATTTGCCAGTAGAATAGTGGGTAGCGGGGGTCGATTTGCGCGGCGTCTTACTCTGATGAGAACGCCGGCTCTGTTTCCCCTTTTCCTCCTGCGTTTCCGCGGCCGTGCTGCCCAGACAAAGGGCTCCGCTTGCGTGTTTGTAAACAGCGGGTCGGCATTGAGGAATGTGAAGTCCGGTTTACGGTGTGAGATCGCTGAGCCAATGTCCAAAAGTGTTTGTCTGTCGTAGACAATAAGGCAGGCAACATCCAAGACAAGAAACATAAGAATTGTAAACAAAACAAACAAACCATTGCTAAGTTGTGTCGGAGCTCGCAACGCAGCAGCCATACTCGGCGCCATCTTGAGTCCATCTACCACAGTTGAAGTTTCATCAAGTTGGGTAGAAAATGGGTGCATCTTTAACTTTTCAACCAATGTGTTCTCAACATCATCTGCCATTCTGTCGATTCTGTCTTTTACTGTATTATTGGACAGAGGTACAGTTTTAAGTTTGGAAGCCACCTGTATCCCATACATTATTTCTGCAATTTTTACACAAGCAGGTTTGTTCAGAGTTTCCCCGATGGTGTGCGGCTTTTTGGATTGTGCAGTTAGGAGAGCACACTCGAAGGATGCAACCGTTGCATGTCTGTTTTAATTTCCAGCTCTAGTCAAAGCATCTCTGATGTTCTGGTGCCTATTTGATATAACAATAATTTTTTCCTAAGGAAAAATTCTCTGGGTTTACCCTCTGTCTGAGGGTGTTTGGTGCTCTGATGCCTCCTCAGTTTGCAGGGCTTTATGCTTTCATTCACTAGTCTCTCAACACAGATTACACACTCAATTCTCACTTTGTCCATTGCTTCAATGAAACCAAATTTGAGCTAACTGTCCAAATAAATCCTTGTTTTCTTTTTAGCGCATACATTTTTCTCTTCTCCCTGGCACTTTGCCATATTTGTTTGTTTTGTTTGACTAGTTACCCTGTTGATTTGAGCGTTGCACTGTACAATTAGAACGAGCAATGTGAATTTTGCGCCTTTTTTTTTTTTTTTTTTTTAAAGCTGCGTCCGTCCTTTCCCACTCTCGCGATACACAGCTAAAAAATTCTCCATGCTAAGGAAATGGCTCCTCTTTTCATATATCTTACACACTATTATTAGAATATTCAAAATGGATTTATTTATCGTGCTGTTTTACATAAAAAAATTAAAAAAATTAATTTAAAAAAATAATTATTTCTTCCTCTTATAACCCACAAACTAGAGTGAGCTTGGCGATACCTCGTCAATCTTTAGTGACCCCCGGATTGGGAACCACTGCATTAGAGAATTGCGCCGTTTCCCTCGCATCACCTGTATTGAAATCAGTTGCGAGTTGAGTGTCCCGTGTGCTGCACATGAGTAGCGCTATTTGAATGATGCGCGGAGCTGCCGCCTATGTAGAGCGTTCCGAATTGCTCTCTTATGAGGCTTTATTTCAGTAAGGATGCTGCCATAGAAGACAGCTCAGTGAGGCAGCTCACTAAGTTTTGGAACAGACCACTGATACATATGTGTATATATATATATATATATATATATATATATATATATATATATATATATATATATATATATATATACGCTATATTGCCAAAAGTATTCGCTCACCCATCCAAATAATGGAATTCAGGTGTTCCAATCACTTCCATGGCCACAGGTGTATAAAATGAAGCACCTAGGCATGCAGACTGCTTCTACAAACATTTGTGAAAGAATGGGCCGCTCTCAGGAGCTCAGTGAATTCCAGCGTGGTACTGTGATAGGATGCCACCTGTGCAACAAGTCCAGTTGTGAAATTTCCTCGCTACTAATTATTCCACAGTCAACTGTCAGTGGTATTATAACAAAGTGGAAGCGATTGGGAATGACAGCAACTAAAATGACAGAGCGGGGTCAGCGGATGCTGAGGCGCATAGTGCGCAGAGGTCGCCAACTTTCTGCAGACCTCCAAAGTTCATGTGGCCTTCAGATTAGCTCAAGAACAGTGCATAGAGAGCTTCATGGAATGGGTTTCCATGGCCGAGAAGCTGCATCCAAGCCATACATCACCAAGTGCAATGCAAAGCATCGGATGCAGTGGTGTAAAGCACGCTGCCACTGGACTCTAGAGCAGTGGAGACGCGTTCTCTGGAGTGACGGTACTTGTCTGACTGCATTGTGCCAACTGTGAAGTTTGGTGGAGGGGGGATTATGGTGTGGGGTTGTTTTTCAGGAGCTGGGTTTGGCCCCTTAGTTCCAGTGAAAGGAACTCTGAATGCTTCAGCATACCAAGAGATTTTGGACAATTCCATGCTCCCAACTTTGTGGGAACAGTTTGGGGATGGCCCCTTCCTGTTCCAATATGACTGCGCACCAGTGCACAAAGCAAGGTCCATAAAGACATGGATGAGCGAGTTTGGTGTGGAAGAACTTGACTGGCCTGCACAGAGTCCTGACCTCAACCCGATGGAGCACCTTTGGGATGAATTAGAGCGAAGATTGCGAGCCAGGCCTTCTCGTCCAACATCAGTGTCTGACCTCACAAATGTGCTTCTGGAAGAATGGTCAAAAATTCCCATAAACACACTCCTAAACCTTGTGGAAAGCCTTCCCAGAAGAGTTGAAGCTGTTATAGCTGCAAAGGGTGGGTCGACGTCATATTAAACCCTATGGATTAAGAATGGGATGTCACTTAAGTTCATATGCGTCTAAAGGCAGATGAGCGAATACTTTTGGCAATATAGTGTATATATATATATAAAACTGGATCGCTTAAGCAACGGTAAACTGCCAGCAGAAGGTGAAGCCCCCGGAAGAGTACGAGCGGCCATCTTGGTTTCCCAAACTGTCAAAGAGCATCAATGACTGACAGGTGAACCCCCCCCCCCCCCCCCAATCATGTTTAATGTTTAATTTGCTGGTTTTGGATAATATTCGTTTGGAGGGAGAAGATATACGCGGATCACAATGTCAGAGCTTCCACCTGCCCCAGTGTGCAGCTTATCAGTACAGCGCAACGATCACCAAAGGAAGTGGCAAAACTGTCCACAAGTTGTGTAAGTAGGAAAAGCTGTAATATCTGCTTTTTTAGGGTGATAATACATCCTACCCCTGAAAGGAATTTTAAAAAAGTCAGATTGGGATTTCTAAATCGCCTTAAATACCCAGTATTTCCTTGTTTTCATATTGATGTGCTTTCTGTAGTCATACATGGATACATGTCATATATACATGTCCGTTTGCTATTTAAACCTAGCATATCAGTTTAATTTTAACCAACTTTGCATTGCTTGTCTCACTCAATCTCTGCGCCTACTGCGCATGTGATAAAGGGAGAGAGAGTGTGTACTCTTATTCAAGTGACCGTGAGCAAAAGGCACTTTTTGATGAAAACATAAATCAAGTAACTCTGAACAAACACTTCGATGCTCACAATAAATATGTCTGAAAATGTCTGTTTGCATCATACCTCAGTTTCAGTTAACTTGTTTACATTCAGCTGATCTGTTCGCAGATGAAGTTTAATAGAGGTGGATACTGGTTGACATAGATACACATAACTCGCTTGGGCTTTCAAAAAACAAGAAAAATCCCAGACTTTAATAAATAAATAATTACATGTCTAGGATGTTTGCGTTGTAGGGATGTACATGCAGATTTCAGATATAAAACTGGTGATTGAATGACTAATGTTTACTCTCTGAAATGAGATGATTTCCTATTAAGTCAGTAGAGACATTAGAACGTTTGGGCATAGCAATATGGTGGCGCAGTGGCTTCACATTTTTGACCTCATGAGCAATCCAGTTCTATATTATATATCAGTGGAACAGACCCAGCTGTAGCTCAGTGGTTCTCAACCCTGTTCCTGGAGACCCCCCCAACACTGCACATTTAGTATATCTCCCTTTTCTGACACACCCAATTCAGGTCTCGGAGTCTCCACTAACGAGTTGATGAGTTGAATCAAGTGTGTTTGATTAGGGAGATATCCAAAAATGTGTAGTGTTGGGGGGCCTCCAGGAACAGGGTTGAGAACCACTGGCTGACAGTTATTCTTGTTGCATAGAAATATTCTTTTTACTGTCATATTACATTTGAAAGTATATTTCAGTTGAGCAAGCACTCACTTAAAGCTGAAGTGAATAATTTCAGCCACACAAGTGCCACCAAATGGAGTTTCAAAAATAAACATTGTTTTCAAACAGCAAACCTGAATACTCCACCTCTGGCATCCCAGATGAGTATGACTTTCTTTCTTCTGCAGAACACAAATTAAGATTTTTAAAAGAATATTTCAGCTCTGTAGTTCCTCACAATGGAACTGAATGGGTGCCAACATTTTGAAGCTCCAAAATCTACATAAAGGGAGCATAAAAGTAAATGTTTTAATACAGTCAACAGGAATGCTCATTTTATTAACCACAGACCCAAACCTCAACCCTAAATGTAACCATCATTTGATCAAAATATGTAATTTTGAGCAAAAATGCAACCTCCACATTGCATTCAGCATTGCTTATGCTCCCATGGGACCAGAACCTATGTCTTGGAGATTAGTAGTGCTAGAATTAATGCAAACATGTCTGTTGGGGAATGGCACTTGTCAAAAATGTGGCTGGTTGATTTTAGAGTACATTACATTTCAGAAGCAGCATGTCAATTTCATGTCAAGTTGTCATAGCACTAGAGAGCCACAGTGTTTACAGTTTTCAAGGAAATCAACCTACGAATGGTTTACTTATAGTTGTCTCTGCATTTTAAGCTGGAATGAGAGAAAGTATTCTAACATCGAAAAAGTTGAACACTTCAGCTTCAAGCAGCTATTATTCATGCATTTTAATGGTTAATTGTGTATCTGCCATTAGAGTTTAGCAACCCTTTTCTAACAGGATGAGTGTAGCATTTAACAGCTCTGAGTGGGACAGAAGAAGCAGATGCCCATGACATCATCTCACTCCCCCATTGTTCCCTGCAGATGTTGTTTCATTAGATTCACCAGCATTAGGTGGATGCAAATCTAATCGATATCAAAACTCTATTAAAAACACACTAAGACTCTAAGTCCTGCACTAGCTCTCGAGTTTCACACGTTCTACAAAGTCCTGTGATTTTCTGCATCTCCAAAGCAGTTGGAGTTTGGATCACACAATGTTCTGACTTCAAAGTGTGCAACAGAGATCCACACCTCCTCCGACACTCTCCGTTCCACCTATTCGATATCGGACAGCTTTTTGCTCTGGAGCATTTAATCGAATAAATCACGCTTTGCCTTTTATCTCATGGTGAGGCCCTTTGTTTTGGGCCCCTATAACAAAAGCATTAATAAATCCTGTTGGCAAACAGGGAGTCTAATATGGAAAAGTGATCCTGGTCTGGAATTACAAAGGGAATTTAGAGATTAAGCAAAGGATGTGAATGTAATGACTTTAAAGCAGATAATCCTGTACATCTGGGGCAAGCAATTGTTTGATATTTATAGTTGATCATCAGTCTTAATTGGTTTGTTATTCTTTATTAATAGAATACGAATGGGAGCACTGATTTGTTTTGCTTTCATTCATGTGTGGTAGAGCTGGGAGGAAATGTAGAGGTGTCTTTGAGGGACATTCAGGCCAGACTCTTTAAGCTGAAAGAAAAGCAACAGCCCTGCACTCTGTGTCTCTGACTTAGGAAGGATTAGACATATTAAACTTGAGTAGGTTTTCACTGCAGAATAGAATTGTCTTTCTCTGTAAATCCCCTTCATTCTTGCTTTTATTAAACGTATCAAATCAACGTCATATTTAGCTCATGCCAAATACTCAATAGTAGCAAAAGTAAAAGCACTACTAAAATAGTAGCAATATCAGTCACTTTGAGTGATATAAACATTTTCAGATTTTAAGTATAATAATTAGAGACATATATAACTATATTTAACTGATATAATTAGATAGGTAAAGACTGTTAAGACAAACTTTGATGTTGGCTTGAAAAAGCTGTCTGTAAATTTAAACTAGTTTTAAATGTTTGAAGATTGATCGTACAGACATTAAGACAAACAAAAGTTAAAAAAAGAAAAATGCCAGGTAGCTAGCTAGCGAGACAGATGTCAGACAGACTGTTACATAGTCGGATAAACTGTTAGCCTATGTTTTTTTTTTTTTTTTTGGCCTATCTGACTCAAATCCGGGACAAAAGACAGGACAAAAAAACAGTACAAAAACACAAAAAATCTGATTTTAACATGTCTGATCCAATTCACATTCGTAGGTGGTTTGGAATCAGATTAAAATCAGATTTTTCTTAATGTGTCTCAGTCTGAACTGTCGGATTGGATTTTTATGTTTTTTCATCATTCGTTGTGCACGATGGGTTGTTTCATCAGGTGTTGCAATGAGAACACATATTATGTGTTCCAAACTAAATGATAAATGATGCCTTCGGCACTATGAAAGAAAAATAATAATGATGGCCACGCTGTAGGATCATTACCAGAGAATTTTCAATAAAAAAATGACTTAAAAAGTGAGTTCAGAACGACTGTTTAAAAACAGCTTTCAACCCTTCGACAGTGGAAGCTAAAGTCAATGAGAAAAATAGGGATGATCACTTCTGAATGGAACGCACCCATGCTTCATGTATATGTTACAGGGCAGCCAAAGCAGTGCAAACCTCTTTTCACTACCCGCTAAAATACAGTACAATAGGCGTCCCTGTTGGACTGAGTACGGTCACAAAAAACGCATTTGTGCATGGAACTACTTCCTTACGCGACGGATCTGAATCTGCCGTTGCTGGTTCAAACCAAATGATGCATCCAAGCCTCTCAAAAACATCATAGGTGAATGTTAATAAATAGCTTAATATTAAAAAGTTGAGCCCTTTGTGACTTAGTGAACATTAATATCATTATTTGGGTATTTGTTTCTATCTTGAAATTGGCTGGTATTGTAATGATCTACAGAGGCACTGGCCACAAGAGGGCATTCTGCTATGAATTACTTTTCCCAGTTCAAATGTATTATAAAATTGCATGACTTGACCTAAAAGAGAGAGAGGTTTGGGTGAAACTGGGATTAATTGATATTATACAATATTTATAATGGAATAAATGTTCAGATAAATTCTTTCTGATAATGTTGTTATTTACACTATCTAGTCTTTTATTATTGTCTATTATGACTTGTAGGTGAATAGACATATAGTAGTTGCATTCTATGTCATGAAACTGTGAAACACAATTTATGGGTTGTTTTCTTTTTTTCTTTTTTTTTTTTTTATGTGAATGAAATGTATTTCTCTGAAAATATGTTGCTTATGGTCCATACACATTGATTTTTATATATAGTTGTATTTGGTAGACACTTTAAAGCATCTTAAAGTTCATTAAAAGTATAAGTATTATTAGTATATGTGTTCCCTGGGAATCGAATATATCTAAAATATACATTTATATATACATACATATACAGTATGTGTATATATATATATATATATATATATATATATATATATATATATATATATATATACTGTATGTACAGGGCTGTATTATGCACGGGCTTACCGGGGCTTAAGCCCAGGGGGCCCACGGCTACAGGGGGGCCATGAACTCCCAGGAGGTGGGGCCCAGTCGCGGCATCCGCCACCATATTCTCCCCAGTCTAAGCTCGAGTAAGGACGTGTATGTAAACGCGTTCAGCGGGAGACGCTGATGTAAACACAGAGACGGTGCGCAACAGCTAAACCCGTCCGTGTAGTGCATGGTCATAGAGTGACAACGTTCCTCCTCAACCCTCAGAGTATCTTAATGTGGCCCTGTATATATATATACACTCATCGATCACTTTATAAGGGACACCTGTTAGGTACACCTAATTATTCATGCAATTATCCAATCAGCCAATCATGTGGCAGCAGTGCAATGCAGATACGTGTCAGGAGCTTCTGTTAATATTCACATCAACCATAAGAATGGGGAAAAAATTTGATGTCATTGATTTCGACCATGGCATGGTTGTTGATGCCAGACAGGCTGGTTTGAGTATTTCTGTAACTTCTGATCTCCTGGGATTTTCACAAACAACAGTCTCTAGGGTTTACTCAGAATGGTGCTGTAACAGGGGGGTTAAAATGGGAAAAGAGGAGGCGGGAACCGGACGAACCATCAAAGTAATGTTTGGTGAGTGTGTGTACATATATATATATATATATATACAGTATAAAACACTTATTGTGCTATATCAAGCATGTGAGGGACAAACGGGTCAGAAGTTATCTTCCCTGGAGACATGTGCCTCCAGATCAGATGGCATGATGTTGTGTCCTGCTGTGGGCTGGTATGTTTTTCTCAAAGCCTGATAATGCCAACAGAGACCAAAGCCATTCCTGGCATTCATGGGTAAATACTACAGACAGGCAATGTAATCTTCCAGTGTCTAATATATTTCTGCTATTAGTTTGCTATTATCTTGGGTACACTACAGTATGGACCGAACTTTCAAATCTTACAGGGATAGTTCACCCATAAATAAGTCATAATTTACTCAACCCTCATATTTTTCCAAACCTGTATTACTTTTTCTTCTTATGCAGAACACAAAAAATAAAAATAAAAAATACAAATAATGAATATCGCGGTCAGTCTTCTCAGTACAATGACAGTTGATAATGCTTCACTTTAAAGCTTTAAAAAGGACTCAACAGTATAATAAAAGCAGTCCATGCGGCTCATGCATCACATTCCAAGCCTCCGAAGGCATATATTATTTTTTGGTGAGAAGCAAACCAAAATTAATTCTTCAGTGAAAATCTATGAGAGTGATGTCAGAAGCTTGTTCATTGTAGCTTGTGTATTCACAGGGTGAACTTGCATTGTTTTTAGCGTTTTTAGAATTCTCGCTTGAGGGTGAGTGAAAATGGAAAATCATTTTCATTTTAGAGAGAACAATTCCTTTAACTCTACAGTAAAATTCTTCATTCTTACCTTACCTTACCATACCTCTCATGTGGCCACTGGTAAAGCAACACTGCCTGTCAGTACTTGGATTTGGCCCCACTTAACCCCAATACCTGTGCCTTCATGCTTTTTGCCTGCCATAAAATTTCAGAGCATCTAGATCTTCACAGTGTCCTTCTCTCACTTTCTTGTGCTCTGTGCCCAAGAAATTCAGCATTAGACATGCACTCAAAAGAGGGAATAAACCCAGCAGCAGATCTGGGCAATGAACACATTGTTGCTGCAGCTGCCCGATGAGTTTGATGAATATGGAGAGCAAGACGAACAAACAGTCCAAAAGTTTGAGATCACTAGTGAAAATGTTTCTATTTTGCTTTTATAAATATATATAATTCCAAACAAATTATTACAAATTTACATATTATATAATCATTACCAGTGTTAGGTGTAATCTGATTATAAAGCAATTAATAAATGTAATCTAATTACTTATAACAAAAAGTTCATTCTAATTGTATTCTAGAATTCTAAAACGTAGTGTTATACATTACATTTTAAACTGTTGTAATTACAGTACTGACTTTCAATTAGGTTAATTACTTTTAATTACATTACTTGGGTTGTACACATTTCTTAAATTCTATTTTTATGTAGAATACATTTAAAACTGAATTATGTTCATGTGTACCGTATGTCTGTTTATGGTTCTTTGACAGCTAAAGAACATGCACACCATCACAAGTCATTGTAAAAGTAAGGTGCTGAGTGGATGACTTGTGTGCGACCATGAACAAGAAATAAATATATAAATTCAAAGTAATTTGTAGTGGATTACTTTATTGCTTGCTTTATTTGATTAGTGACCTAGAAATTATGTATTTTTAACATTTCTTCTTAATTTACATCATTACTAACACTAGTGGCACTACTAACCTAACTACTAGGTTAGTTGTGTTTTATGTATTGCATCTGGAATGTATTTGTTTTGGTGTGTGGTAAATGTAATTGTTTGTGTTTTGTCGAGACCAAAGATCAATGTTCAGCCATGGCTGGACACTAAACTAAACTAAACTAAACTGAACTGAACTGAACTGAACTAAACTAAACTAAACTAAACTAAACTAAACTAAACTAAACTAAACTAAACTATATATTTTTAGTAGCCTGACGGTAGTTCAGCTATTTTCCCAATCGTATAGCTTTTCCAGTAACAAGCTTCAAACAAGTAGCACTGCAGCGTCATAAAACGCTACATTTGTCAAATTTTGTTTTGCGAATGCAGCAAAGGAGCCGGAGGAGTAATCAAACATCTAAGCCATCCTTTCTCTTATTTGGCACTTGAAAAAATCTAATTATTTAAGTGAATGAAGTATTTAAAGGGATTGTTTACCCAAAAATCACCCTCATGCCATCCAAGATGTTTATACTTTCTTTCTTCTGCAGAACAAAAACAAAGATTTTTTAGAAGAATATTTCAGCTGTGTAGGTCCATACAATGCAAGTGAATGGCGATCAGACCTTAGTAGCTCCAAAAATAACATAAAGGAAACATAAAAGTATGTGGTTAAATCCAAAGAAGCGATATAATAGGTGTGGGTGAGAAACAGAACAATATTTTTGTCCTTTTTTTACTCTAAATCTCAACTTTCACATCTGAAAGTGAAAGTTAAAGTGGAGATTTATAGTAAAAAGGGACTTAAATATTGTTCTGTTTCTCACCCACACCGATTAGATTGCTTCGGAAGATAAGGATTTAACCACTGGAGTCTTATGGATTACTTTTGTTTCCTTTTTGTGATTTTAAATGATGAGAGAATTTTCATTTTTGGGTGAATTATACGCAAGTATCCGCCACATTCCCAACCCGTTTTTTCGATTGTGCGTATGCCGCAGCAGCTTTGAGTGAACTGTGCATTTGTTTTATTTTAAAAAAGTGTACAGATATTCTTTATAAGCACAAGGAGCAGCAGGAGCACTAGCCTGAAGGCACGGGAAAGATGGACACTCTGAACAACAACTGAACCACCAGTCAGAACATTTGTATCAGCCAGGATGGGATATTTTCCAACCAATCATATTCTCTGTTACAGGTCAGGAGGCAGGGCTTTTCTAACATTTACAGTGAAATGCTGAAGAGTGAACAGCGTGAGTCATAATTAATAAATTCTGTAAATGTACTGTGCTGGCCAAGTTAACAGAGTTGTCCTGTAATAATATCATAAGTCATGTTTGACAATGGTGCTTCTTCTCTAGTGATTTATCAGATCAATGTATACTTCTCATTATGAAAACACAGAGAACAGAGGACATTATGGAAAACAAATAAAAAAACTACTTAATATTAATGTATAGTTAAAACTGAGATATAGTTAACTTATAATAACATTAGGCTAATTAATTATATTACATAATGCTTAACATATTACAAGTAACAAAAGAACATATAGGGCATAAGCAAACAAATCAATGTAAATGGATATTTGTTTAAACACAATAACTTGATTATACTGTATATTCCATTATATACAGTATTTTACAGACCCTGACTTGGATGGGTGCAGACTTGATAAAGAGTATGCCCACCTCTTCATCCCCCACTGCATCACTGGATTCACTTTAGTGCAGAGGTGGCCAGTGGGCAAAAGTTGGCCTGTGATGACCTTTGATTTAGCCCGCCTTGCCATAGATGACAAGAGGGGAAAAAAATAGCAATATATATTATAGATTTTGCTGTTTCGGAAGGAAATTGGTACTTTAATTCACCAAAGTGGCATTCAACCGATCACAAAGTATAGTCAGGACAATACTGATGTAAAAAACAGCACCATCACTATTTGAAAAAAGTCATTTTTGATCAAATCTAGACAGACCCCATTTCCAGCAGCCATCACTCCAACACCTTATCCTTGAGTAATCATGCTAAATTGCTAATTTGGTACTAGAAAATCACTTGCCATTTTATCAAACACTGCTGAAAGCTATTTGGTTCGTTAAATGAAGCTTAACATTGTCTTTGTGTTTGTTTTTGAGTTGCCACAGTATGCAATAGACTGACATGTCTTAAGGTCAATATTAGGTCAAAAATGGCAAAAAAAGAAACAGCTTTCTCTAGAAACTTGTCAGTCAATCATTGTTTTGAGGAATGAAGGCTATACAATGCTTAAAATTGCTAACAAAAAAAAAAAAACTGAAGATTTCATATAAAGGTGTACACTACAGTCTTCAACGCATAGCGTGTAGAGCGAGAACCACACATTATAGAGACCACAAGGAGGTTACCCCATGTTACTCTACCCTCCCTAGCAACCGGGCCAATCTGGGATTCGAATTTGCGATTCCAGGGGTGGTAGTCAGCGTCAATACTCGCTGAGCTACCCAGGCCCCCCATTTTACAGCATTGTTTTATTAAATAATCTTATTATATTTGGCAGTCCCAATAAATGGTAATACTGAGTGAAATCCAGGACAAGGTGTAGCCTAGGTCTATGATAAGAAATATCTTTAATATCTTCCATGTCACAAATCAAAACAGTATCCTACTCTACTTGATAGTATTACATCATGCCATTGTATCTTCATCTCTCCAGAACTGTACAGAACTGTGCTGAGTTCAATATGAGGAGATGCGCTGTTCTTAAAGAGACAATAACCATGTTTTAAGAGACGCTTACATCTGGTCGTTTTGCAGACATTTTATTCAAAGTAACTCACAAATGAGAAAGAGACACAACACACATAACAATTATATTGAAATCAATTATGTGCATTGTGCAAGAATAGGACACTTGATTTTAATTTTAGAGTTCTGTGTGTGTTTTGCAGTATTAATATATAATTTTAAAATAATAAAGTTTGATATATGCAAAGTTAAGTTGCCCTCAATCTAGTTTGATTTTTGGCCCTTCATAAGAAAAAGTTTGGGCACCTCTGCTTTAGTGAGTCGGTTCTTTCAGACCGTTCATGTAAATCATTTAGTTGACATATGATTCACCCCTGATGGCTAAATTAAACAACATCATCCGATTTTTAAAAAAACACTAAAAATATTGAATAAAATGATTTCTTCTTTAAGTAGCTTCAGTGTAGTTAGCTACTTTTTGTTAGTATTTGTAGTGTAGCTCCCTTCTTTTACAGTAGTTTAACTGTAGCTTAACTACTTTTTAGATTAGATTAGATTGTAGTTTGAGAAGCTACAGTTTCAAATTAGCTTCCCCAACACTGATATTTAGTTAGAAACTTGTTGCTAAAATGTAGAAAAAGTAAATAAATAAATACAAACCAAGACAATTATGTAGCAAATTATATTTCCATATATACTATTTTGTGCTTTAAACACCTGTGAAACCTGTGTTATGAATAAACTAAGAATCTTGTTCTTGCTTATAGGGCATAACGCAAGATCTTCCTACTGTATATCGCCCTATTTCCCATGATGCATGAGCAGGCCATGTGTGTGCCAGCAGTCTGCATTAAATCCCTTCAGCCTCTGGCACCTACAGCAATGAGCTGTCTTTGACTAAGGGCACAATTATGCAAGCTGTTTAATCATCGTCTCTTGGGAGACTGACAAAGTTCTATGTGTGAAATCGTGAACCCACTCAGCAGATGCCACAACCCACCGACCCCTCGCGCTCCACAATAATCCTTCAACTCGGACAGTGCACGCGAAGCCCAAAAGGCATGCCTGCATCCGCCAGGAACACCCCCAATGTTAGAACCATGACACCCACTAACAAATGTTCAAATGGACAAGGCGCACACAGTCGGGCCACATCGACTCGTACATGGGGGCCTTCTGCAGGGGATTTTATGTTCTCCATCATTTTTTGTGGGGGCATCTTGTTTTTTCATTTGCTCCGTGACATTTGTTCTTGCAGCTGAACATGTGCGGCACAATTTCTTGATTCTTCCAGGGGCAGACAGCTGTGGTGCAAATTATACTTAATCCGTTTGCTTTGGGAGGATTAGGGTGGTACAGTGTGTGTGGAGTGGAAGCAGGGGGTTCAAGCTCCCCCATGGGTCATATTAACCCTACACAACCAAAAGTCCTCACGCACCCCTGGTACGTGCCTTTGACATGGACTTAGAAGCTGGCCATGAGTCACGGATTGACCATTGAGACCATTTGGAGAGTTTTCGAGAGGCTAATTGGTCTGTTTTTTGAAGGAACTTTCATAATAACAAAGAATGTTGGTTGTTTACATTGAGCAAATGAGTGGTACTATTAACAGGAAATGACATCACAACATCTTTTCATGTGTTTCATTGCCCACATATACAATGCAAAGTTTCTGGAGTGCCAACAGTGAATCCCCTAAATTGTTAGTTAGCCATGGTTAGCGACTCTACAAGTTGCTAACAAAAAAGCGCTAACTACATTAACACTACTTACAGTATGGGGGCAAACTAACTAAACTTTTTTAAATAAGTAACTATCAGATGATTTGTAAACAGCAGTACTGTCTGGCACAAAAACAACAAGGATCTCTATTAGAGTGACGACAATTAATTGAACGCATAAATTTGCACTAAAAACAACTAAGAAAGCTAGAAAAAAGTAATTATTTTCTAGACTGTACAAGCCTCTCAGAATCTATGTATCTTGCATATCAATGAGACTTTTGTGGCATAACGTTGAAAAAAATATTTTTAAAAAGGACAAATTGTGGTTACAGTAATGGACTTACAATGGAATACATACTGTTTCAAAAGTATAGCCAACAATGTTTGTTTACATGATTATAGTGAGAAAAAAATCTGGGATTTACCAGCGTTACAGCATTTACTAGATTACAGGGTGGTCCAGCGTTAGTCGTCATGACAATAAAGTTGTAATATGAATATCATTTTACACAAATGAGGTTAGTAAGCTATTTTATAACACTACAATAATTGATACAAATGACCTGGGCCTCGTTTCCCAAAAGCATTGCAAGCCTAAGTAGATCATAGAATCCATCTTATGATTCATCTTAGTTTTGAGGCCCATTTCCCAAAAGCATCATAACCTAAGTAGTACTTGAAAATGCTTGTAGATTAACGAGTGCTCTGGAGTAATCGTACAACGCTAAGATCATCATAAGCACATAAACTTATCGCAACATCTGCAGGACAAACGCGAAATTACACCTGATACAATTTAAACACTTACAGCTACACTTTATGCTAAAACTTCAATATCAGGATACCTATGTTTTATTTATTTTTATTTTAACAGACAAAATGCATAAAATAGACAGTCTATACAGTATAAATGGATGAATAGATTAATTAGTAAACAAATATAGTTATTTGTGTGGACTAGCTGGTAACAGCAAAGAGGTGGTATGATTGATGCAGACAACTGTATAAATTAAAATCAGAGTGAGAAGAAAAAAGTCAATAACTGCATGAAAATCGTCAGTATATATTGACTAATCCTTGTCTACTCATCCTGTCTGACACCCAAAGGTGCTCTCGCCAGCACGTCAAGTTGTGTAGCACCGCACATGCAGCATTGCTGTCACCATTATCAATCAATTCCTTATTTTGCGCTGCGTGATAACACGGTGAACCTCGTAATATTCAATGAATGCTTGTAATTAGCAGGATCATACACGGGGCCTCCGCTGTCTTCACTAATCCTGGAAGCTTTCATATCGAGAGAAATGTGTAAAAACGAAATATTACACATGCACGCCTGATTATGGAAGCAGATTGTGTAAAAGAAATAGATCGTTCTGCACAAAATGATTGTATAACAATATGTAAATATGTAGTTAATTAGGTTGAATATTTAAGAAAATATTTTTAAACAAATATTAGCGAGGTAAATTACAAATGATTGTAAAGTTACACACAAATATAATGAAGTTACAATGACGAGCAGCACTATACATTAACATTTCAGCACTGTCACATGGACAATGACTCTCTTAAGTAGCAATTAAAGTGCATCCTCGCATGTTCATGTTAAGTGCAGTTTTGGGAAACACACGTAAAAAATAACAAACGCTCGTAAAATCACTAATCGATTGTAATTGGGAAATGAGGCCTTGTGCAATCTGTCACAAATATGCAAGAATAAATAGCTAAATAATCTTATTGAAATTGTATTTTGTGTTCATTTTATTTAAAAAAAATTATTGTCTTTGCCAGTTTCACTATGTATATTGGCAGGTGTTACAAAAATGTAATTGTAAAACGGATAGTTCTGATTCTAAATTGTGATTGGATGACCTGCGTTTGAAGCCACTGTAAAATTAGAACCCTTCTAATAGGGAGCCTACAAGCTTAGCCTAAAATAGCTTGACACGGCGCTCCCATTGACATTCTACGGGCGGTAGAGGCCGTTCTTTTTGAATGGATGTCTATGGAGATGCCTCAGTGTGCTGAATAAACTGCTTTTTGTGAGGAAATGGCTAATCTTCAACATGTTTTACACTAAATAATCCTTTTGGAATTAACTACTATGTGGAGTTTACTATGATAAATTGCTGTTTTATAAGAGAAGTCACGGACGATTTTGCGACAGGTAGATGTCACTTTACGGCTCTCATATATATGGTATCTGCAAACGGTGACTTACTGTCGTAACACACAAGTTGACCACTACGCTCTCTCCTATTGTTGAGCCACGGAGGTTGTTATTTAAATATATAAAATAATCTCTGGTAATATGACTATAAATGCACACCTGTGATCACACCTTCTATTTAAATGTGGCAAGTTGCTATGTTGCTTAGTAACCACAACAACCAACATTCAGACTAACGAAAAATTGACCCTTTTCACACTTCCGGGTTTTTGAATGCAGAAGTAAATGATTGCAGGGTACACCTCGATAGCGGTAAATGGGAGTGAATGGGAGACAACGCTAAATATAATTTTTGCTCCAAACAAAAGAAAAACGCCACTATTTTGTTTCCACAACTTTCCAAATGAAAAAAAAAAAAATAGAGCGCACTGGACTACGACAGTTAGAAGAGTGAAGACGGCAAATTTACTCTTTCAGCAGCTGTATTGGAAACCCCATTGCATCTGCAGTAACTCTAATTCCAGGGAGATATAATAAAAAGTATAATGTTATAAATGTACATATAAAAATTAAAAAAGTGACCCTTTGAAATTGGTCAATTGTTCATTCTGTTAATTGTTGATAATAAATTTATATTTCATTGAATATTGGTGCATTAAATCATAGTGATGTTGTTGCGATTTTCTAAAAGCAATATTGCTTTTATTCATGCTTTTAATTTGGACCCTGTCTGTAAAATCTGGTCCAGTGTTGGTGAAACTCGGTGCTTTTTGTGTTTCGATGAGCACTTTGAAGGACTGCCTTTCAGCAGTGGTATCAAGCATGGCATGGGGCTCAACATTCTCTCTACTTCTACCCTGGACGTGAATCGTTTTAGCACAGAGAACAATTGATTTTCACAGGAAGACGTTAAACCTCCTTGAAAATTGTCTAGGTAACCCTACACCTTGCAGCAGAGTGAAGGGATTTTCTTCTGCACTAAAGGACTTTGTGTTCATTTGTTGCGCCCTTCGCTCTTGAAAACTGTAAACCATGGCAATCGGGTGGTCCTTTATTTGTTATTATCCTACAACTGATGTTGGGCCATGAGATAACATGATGAATGTTCACCCAACAGCTGCAACAGGTGAATGCCAAGGTTTCTCTATGACTGCACCTTGCCTCTGACGCTCAATTAGAAACTGAGTAAGTGTTTTTAGTAGAATTGCCAAAGTTTACACACACTCTTTCGGACTTCCGCATATGTATAATTGGCTCTTCCCTCTGACAAAAGACAATAAATCTATTTTTAAAGTTAATGCAATTAAACTACTTGGATTTTGTATAAAATACATACCAAAATATCGTTTACTTTACAAGACATGCAAAAACCTATGTTATTTGGCATCACTGATGTTTAATCTGCTGATATGTCTTCAAGCACCAAATTTAAATGTGCACTACATTGATGTACAACTTAAAATATATATATTTGAGGCAATTAAAATAATTTAATCAAATTCCAAATGTTATATTAATTGCAAAAATGTCATGAGATTAAGCCCTTGCTTCTAGTGAACCTCTTTTCACCAGCCAGGGCAAACAACTCAGTCCACAAGAATCCCAGAACACCATAACACTGCTTCTGTATGCTCATTTGGGTAATATTTCTGTGTCTTAGTAAGCCTGGAGGAATTTGGTTCCTACCTATTGTAAAAATGCAAAGGTCAGTTTGTCAGAGAAAAGTTAACAGATCAACTCCATGTGTTTTGTGGTCTGTGTTTTACCTCAAATCTGACCACGTCGCCTGATGAGTAAGACATACTTTTGGCTTGAGTTATACAGTATATTCAAGGCCATAAGTGTTTCGTTTACTACACTCATAAATTATTTTGAACCCTATAAATATCTCCTGATTCTACTCAGTTCTTTCATCACATTCCATAATTATTTGCATTATTTTTCTCACTATATTTTTATGCAATAAAGCCATCGACTTTATTGTGATGAATAGATGAATTGAACACCCTCTTTACTTGGCTTTTGTTAAAAATTTCTTTGGCCATGTACACAGTACACTGTTTTGGGTGTGACACATGTAGCACTGGGTCCCCTCAATTATCATACTGTATGTGTACAAAATGTGAGAGTCACTCGCTGAATTGTAAAGGTTGCCTCATGCCTAGCCATAGCAACTTTTAGCATCTCGCAACTATAAACAAGAAACATGAATGCCAACAGTTTATCCTGTTTGGTGTTTGCAGTTTTGATAAAGGAAATTTGATTTAAAACGTGTTACTTAACAGACTAACATTGAGAAATGTAAACACTGAAGTTTTCTTTAGATAAAATCAGTCTGTGTTTACCAAAATTTAAAACACTGTCCCTAGTGGCCAAATTGGTAAGTGTTGCTGGGCACATGTGAGCTCCATTTTCCAGGTGAAATGTCCACAGAGGGGCGACAAAAGCGAGTTTTGAAGGAGTTTACCTGTACAGGATGTCATACAGTGAAGAGGAATGCATATGTTATAAACTGCACCCACCAACCCAAACCTGAAATCTAAACCTAACCATCCATGGAGTTAAAATGTGATGTTAGAGTGACAAAAGCAACCTCCGAATTGCACTCATCACTGATTATGCAAATGCCATTACTTCCTAGTTTCAACACAGGCTTTAAACGTGGGTCTCCCATGCTGCTGACGCAATGCACTTCTGGTCACGCCACAAGGTAAGGTAAACATGCTTGAGCCGATGCAAAAATGTCTGATAGGAGATGCTGCTTGTCAGTGAGTCTGCATAATGTGGCCGATCCTAGGGTACTGGAACTCTCAGAAACAACATGCCGACTTCCCATGTGATCATGTTGTACGTAACGGTTTGATAGGGTTAAGCACTCAAAAGATGAGCGACAACCGTATTTTGCTACATTGTGTACATAACCTTTGTATTTCTCTGTTAGAACTGAACTGATGCACTGCTAGAAAACAACTGTTGTAGCTTTGCTGGAGATAACGATAGCACTTCAACATAAACAGTCAGAAACCTAACACCACTGCCCTTATGTTTAATGGGAAATGAAACCTGTGTATACCTCCATCTGGCTAGGGCAAGTGTAGATTATATGTGCCTAGTTGTGTGTGTTAAACCTGCATCAGGTCAATGAGTAGAAAACCACCTGGGAGAAAACAGGTGTTGTCTATTTGTTGGGCCAGGTCATGGGTAATGGGCAGTTTTACTGATTGATTTAATATCATGGCAAGTGGCAGTGCCCTGACTGACACGTGGAGCACAATAGTGCCCACACAGGCAGGCTGATCAATAATGATTATTTGATGTCCAGCATTGTGGTTTCAAGAGATCTTTTCTTTTAGGCAGTGTAATATACTTGGGACATTTTCCCCAGCGGCTACTTGAGGTCACTAGGAGGTTTAAGACTTTTAGTTGGTTTTTGTTGTGCCTCTGTTCTCTGTGTTCCCTTTGATTCATCCTAGCTGGTCGGTTCTTGTTCTGTGTATCCAGTCTGTAATGTAGCTTTGTGTTCAAGTTTTTTTGTTTTGTGTTGAGTTTTTTCATTAAAAGCTGCAATTGGATCCTGCCTTCTCCAATCTGCCATCATTACAGAAGAACCCACCAAAGAAATGGATCCAGTAGTGGAACTGTTATATCTGAAGCAGGAGGGTGAAACAATTGAGGAGTTCACTGAGCTTTTTTGTGCCCTTGCAGATTGTGTAAACTGCTCGTGTTAAAGGACCTATTTCGATTTGGGCTCAACGAGCCCATCAATTCATGTATGCCAGGGGGCATTTTTAACTGTACTTTGGAACAGTACATAGATTATGCCCTACTGCTAAGTTAATAAGTGGACGGGTTGAGACGGGATGAGGAAATGAGACTTCCAAGAAGACGGATTATGGGAGGCCATACAGCGCAGGATTTTCTCAAGTTCCTTATTAGCACACTCCACCTGCCCATTGTCTTGGGATGGAACCCAGAGGACATTAAGGGTTGGGAGTACTAAGAATAGGGGCGGTGGTAAACTGCTTTAATTTATAAAATGCGGGTTCAGCCCACGGAGACCAACAAAAGTCAGTGTGGGTGGAGGTGAGATCCGTAATGTATGGTGCATGTATGATTTTACTATAAAATAACATGGTGAAGAGTTGTGAGTTAGCTGTAGTTAAATATAAACCTACGATAAAAATTAGCAAACCCCAGAAACCTCTGCAAGGCCTTGTGGGAATCTGAGGTTGGCCAATCGGAGATGGCTCTGACCTTGGCAGGGTTCATGCACACTCCCTCGGATGAAACTACGAACCCCAGGAATGGGTATGAAAAGTGTGCTTTTCCAATTTAATGAACAGCCGATTCTCTAACAGTTGCTGAAGCACCTTCCTGACATTCTGGACATGGTCCTGGATATTCTGGGAGAAGATCAGAATATAATCTAGATAGACAAACACAAAACGGTCGACCATGTCTCTGAGCACATCATTCACAAGCCCCTGGAAGACGGCTGGGGCGCTGACCAATCTGAAAGATATAACCAAATATTCGAAGTGCTCCCTACGGATGCTAAAAGCCGTCTTCCACTCATCCCCCTCCCTGATCCGGACAAGGTGATAAGCATTGCGTAAGTCCAACTTCATAAAGACTGACGCTCCCTGCAAGAGTTTGAAAGCTGAAGAAATTAATGGCAAAGGATAACGATTCTTCACTATGATGTCATTCAGCCCCCGATAATCTATGCATGGTCTAAGTGAGCCGTCTTCTCCACGAAGAAGAACCCCACCCCTGCTGGAGAAAAGGAAGTGCGGATGAGACCGGCTGCCAGAAAAATATTGATGTACCTGTTCATGGCCTCCCTCTGAGGAGCAGAGAGTGAAAACAGCCGTCCTCGTGGAGAAGTGGACGAAGAAAATCAATAGCACAGTCGTACGGTCGATTAGGAGGAAGGGTCGTGGCGCGGGACCGACTGAACACTGCCCTCAAGTCATGGTATACCAACGGTACTCCGAATAAATCTGTCGATTCATCCTGAAACAAAACACAAGACTGGACAGGGGAGACAGCAGAGTTAAGACAGTAAGACAAATGGTATGAACTCCAAGCAAGAACAGTATTGGTTGACCAGTCTATGTGTGGGTTGTGGGTGACCAGCCAAGGATGCCCCAACACTACCGGCGCCGATGGAGATTGGACCAGATAGAAGGATAACTTTTCCAAATGATTGACTGACACTAAGGTAACTGGCTTGGTGGAATGGGAGTCGATGGTCAGGGGCGTGCCACTGATGGTATGGGCTGTGATAGGTTTGTCCAATTGGACCACCAGAACTTGCCACTTGGAAGCCAAGTCGATGTCCAGAAAGTTTCCTTCGGCTCTGGAATCCACTAATGCGGAAATGGCGTGACTGATTGATCCGTAGAGCAGTCGGGTAGGGAGAAGAGTATGTAGTCTGGGGGTTTTGCTTAGTGGTGTTGCGCTCACCAGTAACCCCCTGCCTACTGATGAGCGGTGGCTTTTACTGGACAGGAGGCAGAGACATGGCCAGGACGGGCACAATATAAACAGAGTCCTTGGGTGAGGCGTCGCCGCATCTCTGGAGAAAGCTGAGTCCTCCTGATCTGCATGGTCTCTGCCTTGGACTGTGATTCCGATGGCCTGGCGGTCAGCCGCCCGGGCAGGTGGAGAACGGAAATGCAGTGTCAGGTGCTGATCCACTCGGATGGCCAGGTCCACCAGGTCGTCGAAAAAGGGAGGCAGTTCCAAGGCATAGATTTCACCCTGGATGCTTTCGGATAGCCCATGCAGAATCCAGTCCCACTGCGTGCGATCGTTCTGAATATAAATATGAGTCTATATGGAATTGCCTATATAGATAACAGATAAAAAAACAGAAACAGATTTTAGCACACATATATGTAAACAATTGGTATTAATATTAACTATTAATATATTATAATAATTTAAAACAAAAAACAAACTAAATGTGAAAAAAAAAAATTTCACATTAATTGAGGCACCTTATTTGGGGAATTCCTGAAATGCCAGATGAAAACAAATTGGACGACAATGAAACGTATGTGTTTTATATAACAGTGTCCAGGTTACACATATTACATATAAATACAATTAAATATGTTGTTAATAAAACATACATTAATATGTGCATTCTAAGCAGTATCACAGAATATTTATATTTTACTGTAAGTATATATTGTTAATTTCACTCAGTAGTTTCATTACATATTTCATTACATTGTTACATAGTAACTAATCTAAAATGTGACCCAACACACACACACAAAGAGACGTGGATCTTAAAGGATGATTTTGGTGTATATTATTATTTTAATCTAAGATATTTCTAAAAAAATATATTAAATATATATTCCTAATATAAAAACAAACATATAAATCGAATATTTACGTATATGTCTATAAATATAATATATCATTTTATATTTTAATATATTAATTTATATTTATAAATATATGTAGTGCAAAACAGTATAAAAGAGAAAAATATGCATTCTCATTTTGTATTGTAAAGCTTTGAGCAAGTGGCATTCTTCATGTTAAGAGTGCATTTCATTCATTATACCAAGCAGAATCAATGAATCTCTTGAGGCAGCTAATGAATGTATCCATGAATGCTTGACTTGCTAAAACAGCGGGCTTGAGCTCTTCAGATAGAGGCCCTAAAAAGAGACCCATTGGTGCAGGAGGTGTGTGCGGTGGGGGGTGGAGCGTGCCAGTGAGAGGCTCGCAGTAGCCGTGTGGACTGCAGAAATGACAGCTGCAGGTGCTGACACGGGCTCAGGGGAGCACAGGGCCCAGCAGCAACTGTTAGCCTAATGCCTGGAAGATAAATAATAAAACAACTGTTAGATAAGAACTTCTATTCACGAAAAAAAAAAAAAAAAAAGCAAGAGGACGGGGAAGCGCAGTAAATGCATAACTTGTGGCCGAGCTCTAAATCTAAAAACTTTGGCACAAGAGATTATGTCCACGGCTTTAATTAAACAAATGTTGCGATGAATATTTAAACTTTTTAGAAACTTGATAGTGCATTTGGTGATGTAAAGTATGCTAGGATCAGTAAATAAGTGGCAGAGCAAATGTGTTTAGGGTAATGGAGCTGTATTGGTGGCACACTCCTCAAAGACACATGTGTGTGTGTGTGTGTGTGTGTGTGTGTGTGTGTGTTTGACAATTCATTTGTTAACTCGTAATAACACAATCCTTGACTAACAGTTTCATTAACATGCATATCCAACAATCCAGATTTTTATTCAAAGACTCAGATTTTTTAGTAACTACGGTATTCTCAAGCAGTGAAACAGGCACCATGTACAGTTGAGGTTTACATACACAGGTTGAAGTCATTAAAACTCATTTAGTAACCACTCCACAGATTTTAGCCAAATACAAATCTAAAGCCTTTAGACAAATTAGCTTCTGATAGGCAAATTGGCGTCAATTGGAGGTGCACCTGTTGATGTATTTTAAGGCCTACCTTCAAACTCAGTGCCTCTTTGCTTGACATGATGGGGAAATCAAAAGAAATCAGTCAAGAAAAAAATTGTGGACCTCCACAAGTCTGGTTCATCCTTGGGAGCAATTTCCAAATGCCTGAAGGTACCACATTCATCTGTACAAACAATACCATGAGGCCATGCAGCATCGTACCACTCAAGAAGGAGATGCATTTTGTCTCCTAGAGATGAATGTAGTTTGGTTCAAAAAGTGCAAATCAATCCCAGAACAACAGCAAAGGACCTTGTGAAGATGCTGGAGGAAACAGGTAGACAAGTATCTATAGCCATAGTAAAAATGAGTCCTATATTGACAACCTGAAAGGCTGCTCAGCAAGGAAGAAGCCACTGCTCCAAAACCACCATAAAAAAGCCAGACTACAGTTTGCATGTGCACATGGGGACAAAGATCTTACTTTTTGGAGAAATGTCCTCTGATCTGATGAAACAGAAATTTAACTCTTTGATCATAATGACCATTGTTATGTTTGAAGGAAAAAGGGTGAGGCTTGCAAGCCGAAGAACACCATCCCAACTGTGAAGCATGGGGGTGGCAGCATCATTTTGTGGGGGTGCTTTGTTGCAGATGGCATCATGAGGAAGGAAAATGATGTGGATATATTGAAGCAACATCTCAAGACATCTGCCAGGAAGTTAAAGCTCGGTAACAAATGTGTCTTCCAAATGGACATTGACCCCAAGCATTCCTCCAAAGTTGTGGCAAAATGGCTTAAGTACAACAAAGTCAAGATATTGGAGTGGCCATCACAAAGCCCTGACCTCAATCCGATAGAATATTTGTGGGCAGAACTGAAAAGGCATGTATGAGCAAGGAGTCCTACAAACCTGACTCAATTACACCAGTTCTGTCTGGAGGAATGGGCCAACATTCCAGCAACTTATTGTGAGAAGCTTGTGGAAGGCTACCCAAAACATTTGACACAAGTTAAACAATTTAAAGGCAATGCTACCAAATACTAACAAAGTGTATGTAAACTTCTGACCCACTGGGAATGTGATGAAAGAAACAAAAGCTGAAATAAATAATTCTCTCTACTATTTTTCTGACATTTCACATTCTTAAAATAAAGTAGTGATCCTAACTGACCTTAGACAGGGAATGTTTTCTACTATTAAATGTCAGGAATTTCGAAAAACTGAGTTTAAATGTATTTGGGTAAGGTGTATGTAAACTTCAACTTTACCTATCACAAGCAGTTTTACCTTTTTTTATAATATATATATATATATATATATATATATATATACGTATATGTATCAATAACAGACATCTAAAGGGTGGCAAAGTTTTCCAAACATTGCCTACATTACATGGGATAGTAGACACTTTTCAATTTAAATTCTTTTCTTGCAACATGATTAATGATTGAACACAAACACAACTGGTAACAAGTCTAAAATACTTATATTTTCTTCATTTAATTACAAGAGTTAAAATAAATACTACAAACAATATAAAGAATTACAATGAAATCTGGCATTTTGGGAGGTTTGACAAATTCATGGGTAAATCTTATATTCAAAATATCTAATCGTATTTGATGCCAAAAGAAAATAAATATATATATAATATAAATATATAAAAATAAATATATAAAAATATATTGTATAATTTGCATAAAATATACAATATACACTACCGGTCAAAAGTTTTGAAACACTTGACTGAAATGTTTCTCATGATCTTAAAAATCTTTTGATCTGAAGGCGTATGCTTAAATGTTTTAAATTAGTTTTGCAGACAAAAATATAATTGTGCCACCATATTAATTTATTTCATTATAAATCTAAAATTTAACAAAAAAAAAAAAGTTTTTGTAATTGATGACTTGGACCAAATAATAAAGAAAAGCAGCCAATACTGTTTAAAAAGCATCCCAGGGTGATACCTCAAGAAGTTGGTTAAGAAAATGTCTGCAAATTCTAGGCAAAGGATGACTACTTTGACGATGCTAAAATACAAAACAGTTTTGATTTAGTTCCATTTATGTTATTCCATAGTTTTGATGACTTTACTCTTATTCTAAAATGTGAAAAAAAAAAATAATAAAAAAAAAAAGAAGTGAATGAAGTGTTTCAAAACTTTTGACCGGTAGTGTATGTATACTGTATACTTTGCATAAAGTATACAATATATTCCCCTATGAGTTTTGCATTGTGATGTTGAAAAAATCTTATTGGTTCAAAATCAATTTTGTTTTCTTATTTTTTCTTTTGATTTTGGGTAAAAATCACCATGATATGTTAAAATTAAATGACCAGGATATGTTCTTGACCAGATTTTTCACACTGTGATTTCAGCAACAGGAGCTTGAAAGTTCTGATGCTGAAATCGGTCTGTGCTTACCAAAATTATATTAACTGCCCCCAGTGGCAGAAGCTGGAAGTGTTGTTGAGATGAAATGTCCACAGAGTGGTGCCATAAACAAGTTGCATTTTTAGTTGTAAATGATGTACTACAGTCAACAGGAGTGCATTTTTTTTTAACTATACCCCCTAACCCAAACCCCAACCCCAACCCCAAACCTAACATCAGTGATGTAATAATGTAATCTTAAACTCAAAGTATATTTTGGTCAGGTGCCATGACACAAATTTCATCATCAGCAGAGTGCTTGAGTACTGAACGCAAGCAGCCTGATATTTCTAACAACGCGTCTTTGAATGCACAGAATGCACATGCATCTGGAATTATTTGCACGTATTACTGGGTCCACGAGGTGGCAATACTCATATTTGAGCCATTGCTTTCACTAAGAAATGCTACAAGAAGACGTAATCACTGGTA
This sequence comes from Myxocyprinus asiaticus, assembly GCF_019703515.2. Lineage (NCBI taxonomy): Eukaryota > Metazoa > Chordata > Actinopteri > Cypriniformes > Catostomidae > Myxocyprinus > Myxocyprinus asiaticus. Next base: position 7,754,641 of record NC_059391.1, read on the forward strand.
AACAACAGGAGACAAAGGTAAAAAACAACAACAGTTGATGTGCACATAATAAATGCATGTGTGAGGAGGTCTGGGAATACCTGTAATTGTATAACTCGAGTCTGAAGGAATATAAAGACCTCTTTATGGGTCTAAACTCCTGAAGAGAAATTGTCCACTGTCTCATAGCAGTCAAAGCATGCACACGCTAACTGCCTGAGGATGGGCGCACCATCAAATGGAGTATACTTTGACAGGCTTGCGTTTGACTCTATGCAGATTCTGAGCATTCGCGTCAAAATCGAAGTATACTTTGGGCTTTAGAGGGAAAATGCAACCTCTGAATCATGCTTACCATTATTTATGTGAATGCTATTATACTTCCTGCTTTCCATAGAACTCAAACCCCTGTACTGGAGTGAACACAATTACATCCTGGTTTCCACTGGACCAGAACCTTTGTCTCAGAGAATGTTCACGCAACATAACGCAACTGGGAAAGGTGATCACATTTGAATTGATGAAATATGTCTAATGAGGGAAGCAGCTTGTCAGTAAATCAGCAGAATGGGGTTGATTTCAGGGTACCTGAACATTCAGAAGCAGCATGTCCATCTGCTGTGTGATCATTGTGTCTTGACATGTGTCATATACTATTTGGATTTCTACTGCAGTGAAAAATGGAATGTGTCATAAACTATGAACATAGAAATATATTTGATGAATCCCATTGAAAGTCCCATGTGCTTTCAGCTCTGAATGTCACATTCCTCTCATAACGTAGGTAACTCAACTCCACACATCTGAGAGTTTAGTACATCGTACTGTTCTCACCCCCGAGTCCCCCCTTTCTATCTCCTTCCACTGATATTCCAGGCATTCAGCATGGTCAGCAGGGAAACTCTATCTGCTTTTTGCCATAGGAGTTTGATCTTGGGTGTAACTTTGCCATTAACTAAAACAAATGCAGCCATATTTTTAGCTTCAGTATTTGCACTGTCTCAGCATCCAGGCTCTTGGAAGAAGCACAGAGACACCCCAAACCCCCAACCCCCACACTGTAACATGAACTCAGGTTAAAACTATTAACACGAGCCAAAGAGGCGCTTACGGCTCTGTGATGTGGGTTGATAATTGCAGGTGTGATCTTTCCATTTGGACCAGTTGAGCAAAGTCTAGATCGAATGACAATACAGATAATGCAAAAAACATTTTATATTAGATCTACTGTCAATTCATGGATGTAACATGTATTTGAACATACTCTTGTTTATTTTTCTTGTTTAAAAGTGAACTTTGAATATCTAACCGCATCTAAGATTTTTCAAATCAACTTTGAGCCATGTAATTATATGTGGTGCTTACTAATATTGCTCATTAATAGTACTTATAAGTGATCTGACCTATGAATTTTGCAGACTGATCTCACAGTGAAATCAGAAACAGTAGGTTGACTTTTCTTTAGCTGAAATTGGTCTGTGTTTAGCAAAATGCGAAACACTGCCTCCAGTGGCCAATGCGGTGAGTGTTGTTGGGCATATGGGCATTTATGTGCTCCATTTTCCAGGTGAAATGTCCACAGGGGGCGCCAAAAGCAAGTTGTGAAGCGAGTTGTTTTCAGTTGTACAGGCTGTATTACAGTGAAGAGGAATGCATATTTTATTAACTTTTCTCCCAAACCCCAAACCTGATCTAAAGTGGAGTAAAAATGTAATGATAGAGAGAAAAATGTAACCTCCGAATCATGCTTATCACTGATTATGCAAATGCGATTTCTTCCTGGTTTAAACACAGAACCTGAACCTGGGTCTCCCACACTGCTGATACAACGTGCTTCCGGTCACACCACAGGGGAAGGTAAACACACTAGACCCAATGCAAAAGTTACTGATAGGAGATGGTGCATGTTTGAGAGTCTGCATAATGAGGTCAATTCTAAGGTACCAGAACTGTCGGAAACAACATGTCAACTTCCTATGTAACCATGTTGGAATTTGCCTGGTGTGGCAATAAAAGGGTTAAATAAACCTAAAAACTTGAAGGAAGGACCTGAGCCATATCTTGGAAAAATATAAAAATATAGTTCTGAATGAACTCATCCAGGGCTGAATCATAATTTGCATACCAAATAATTTCCTAAATAGTATGGCATGTTAGGACTAGTGTGTTCCAAATAAAATTATGGTGAAAAAGTTATGTTAAAGGTGGCCGGTATGGTGTATTTTACTTGCTTAGTTCATAATTAAAGGGATAATTCATTAAAAAATTTAAACTCTGACATCATTTACTCACACTCAAGTTGTCACCTTCAATGTTTGGCTCAATTACCATTCATTTTCATTGTATGGGAGAAAAAGATACAATAAAAGTGAATGTTGACTTTTGATGTAACAAAATAAGGGTGACTAAATGAAGACAGAAGTTACATTTTTGGGTGAACTGCCCCTTTAAAAGTGCATACTTAATACTTTATGTTCTCAATAGAAGCATGCAAACTGGAATTCAGCCATTTAAAAACAGCCATAGTTCCTGTTAGGCATGTGACCATCAGCATGAGTTAGCCAATCGATAACAAACACCAACAAATCACTAGTCTTATCTAATATTAGCCAGTGGCAACAAAACCTCTCCTGAGCCTGACAATGATTTCAAAACATATTGATGCACACTAGAGTTGGTAAAATAACAGCTCTACATTGATGTGCTCCCTCCATCTTAGTTTTTCTGTGATTAAAGGCCCTCTCATTCCCCAGCAGGCATTTTGCATTGACACAAGCTGTCATTTCTCTGTGAGGTTGGAGTGTGCCATCTGACAGCTGCAGGGCTCAAGCCTCTAACACCAGCCCTGCCGCCTGCCCATTAGTGCAACCCCAGTGGTGTGGTGATGTGCAGCTAGGGGGCTTGAGCCCTGCAGATCCCATGTCGCATCAACCCATTCTTTGTTCCCTCAGACTGTACCCAACCATAGCCAGTGATCATGGAGATCAATGCAATAAGGCAGAAGGTGTAATATAATATTAATTTAATATGCAAGCAAATGTGATGTGCCTTAAAAATGAGAGTATGACCTTTGCCATGCCATGCCATAATTTTCATTTTTCAAAGTTTTTGGAGTCTTTCTGTCCCCTCAGTAGTAGTCATAAAAAGTCTGCTGATCCCCCAATAAAACTTAAAGTGGCATAAACTGAAAAAACAATCAAGCAGTAGTCTAAAAGCATATTTACACAGAGTTTGCAAAAAAAAAAAAAAAAAGAAAAGAAAGAAAGAAAAAAAAAGATCCCATGAAAGATCTAAAAAGCAAAACAATGCATCTCTAAGAACTATTTCACATCCGGTCTAAAATACTGCACTGCTATGATCCATCCACATTGATCCCACACTGAGTTCTGTCAAAGTAAATCGAAAGTTCTTCAGCTGAAATTGGTCTGTGCTTACTGACATTCAAATCACTGCCCCTAGTGGCCGAAGCTGGAAGTGTTGCTGAATATATGGGCATGTGTGAGCTCCAGTTTGCAGGTGAAATGTCCACAGAGTGGCGCCAAAAGTGAGTTGTATTTGTAGTAAATAATGTAATACAGTCAACACAAATGCATATTGTAATAACTCAACCTCCTAACCCAAACCCCAACCCTAAACCTAACTGTCAGTGGAGTAAAAATGTTATTTTAATATAACCTTCAAATCACGCTCACCATTGTTTATGTGAACGTGATTACTTTCTGGTGACCAGAACAGCACCAGAGGAAAAGGTAGACACATTTGAGTTGATGCAAAAATGTCTGATGTTGTCACGGTCCTGTCACTCTGTCAGTCTGGGTTTTTGTGTGACAGGACCATGGCATCATCTTCCTGTCTGTCTTGTGTTTTCATTTTCTGTCTCTGTGTGAGCGCACGGTTTTGGTTGTTATTTCCCTGCCGTGCGCTCCTCTGTTTGTCACATGTTTCGTGTTTAGAGCATGGTGTCTGGATCCTGACTTCCCTGTCTGGTTTGGTTTAGGTTGGTGTCAGGATCCAGACACTCATGCTTCTTGTTCTGTCTGTTACTGGCGTGAGTGCATTGTGCTTATGTCATCTTGGAATTATGCACTCACGTCATCTCTTTGGTCTGTCTTGTTTCATGTCTGGAGCATGGTGTCTGGATCCTGACTTCCCTATCTGGTTTGGTTTTGGTCTGTGTCAGGATCTGGACACTCATTCTCAATGTTCTGTCTGTTATTAACATGAGTGCATTGCTCATCTTGCCGGCGTGCACTCGCATCAGTAGTTCATGTCTGTCTCTTGCGAACACAGGTGCGCCTTGCGTTGCGCTGCGCGCCCGTGTTCGCAAGCTGTTTTCACCTTGTGCTGTGGTTTGGTCATTTCGGTCTGAGGTGTCGGGTTTGTGTGTGGCCGGACTCTCGCACAGGTGTCCTGACTTGTCTCCTGTTGCGTGCATTGCGTTCCGTTTGCCTCGGATTGTACGCTCAGGCTTTGTCTAGTGTGGGAATGCGTGGCATCGCTTTGTTTGCCGTTGCTACGCGTTCTCTCGTCTTGTCTGTCAGTTGGCATGAACGTATATTGCCTTGGCGATGTGCGCTCATGCCATTCGGATGTTTTGTGTCTTGTGAGAGCACGTGGATTTGTTTTGTTTCTGTATTGCCGCGTGTCTCTCAGTCTTGCGTCATACCCCGCCTCCTTGTTTGCCTGTTATTAGTTAATTTGCCTCACCTGTCCCCTTGTTAACCTGTTTGATTTCTCTCCCTATTTTAGTTTCCTTGTGTGCGCTGTCCAGTGCCAGTTCGTCTTGTTTGTTGGTCTCATTCCAGTCAGTCTTGTTTCATGTTCATGTCGGTCTCGTCTATTGTTCACATACCTACTTGGTCCGGTCGGTCCTGTGTCCAGTACATCTGCCCCAGCCCAGCTTCAGAGGGCACCTACCTGGATTATTTTTCCACCACGGGGTTGTTTATGTTTGTTTTTTGCCTTTTTGGTTAATAAATCCTTTTTTTGATTCTTTCACTCTGCATTTGGGTCCTGATTCTCTGGAACCCTGACAAATGTGGGAGGGCACTTGTCAGTAATTTGACAGAATGTGGCTGACTATGGGTACATGATGTTGTAATATACTGCAGTAATGCTGAAAAACAAATTCCTTTTGGTATCCAGACACCTTTTTCCAGAGATTAACAAAAATGCAACCACAGACTCTGATATAATTATTTGTGATATATTGGATACTTTTGAGTTGATCAGTAACATCAAACTTGGTATGTCCAGGCCTCGATACCTTCCATTTTTCGATTCGATCTGCACTTAGTCACAACTCTGTATAACATACTGAGTCCTTTCTGTGCCTGTACAACAATTCTGTTATTAATGGGTATGAAATCATGAACATGATCAATGAACGTATTGCACAAATTAAGAGAACTTTATACTTTGTACTGTAGATATTACAGTACAAATTTCAGCGTAAATTGCTCTACCAGTGCTCCTGTGGTCTTGTCAGTGCAATGTCCTCTACTTATGAAAATTTTAGGATTTCCTTAAAGGTGCACTCATTTGTTTCTTCATAAAAAAAAGTCTTACCCATAATTGGATTCATATAACTTTCAAGAATTATGTTTAAAAATGTTGTACACTCACATAAGATGAAGACTCCAAATCATATCAGTAGCTCAACAGAAACTGCTTAATTGTACATGGTGCTGGACTGCCTCATTGGTGGCTGCAATGTTGAGATCACATGACCAGCCAAATATTTCTCACTTTGACTTGGTAACCCCCACATTATCGGCCACTTTTGCTCATGGAATAAATAAATCATGGCCGACTGCTAATACCACATTTCTACAATGGCATTATTACAACTAGTGTTTTTGCGTGATGCTACATCCACACCACTAGGTGTCAGTACAAGTCCAAAAAGATGCAGTGCAAAATTTACTCCTTTAAAAATCTCATATGACAGAGTATTCATAATTTTACTTCCCAAAGATCTAAACAGTCACTTTGATCTTAGACTGATATACCACACAACTATTAAAATCTATATTTAAAAAATAAGTAAAGACTAAAAATCTTCAATGCTGTTTTGAACATGCCACTTAGCCATAGCTACACAAACACAACTTGTTTATCACAAAACATGGCTGTATTCTCTTTTGTTTTTGCTCTTCAGCAGAGTTGTAGGCAGCTCCTAATTTGTCACACAGAGAGGTTGATGGAGGAATTGGTTTTGAATTGCCCTGTATAGGAATCTGACATCCAGGCCACCACGACACTGTGGGTGTCGCAGAATTCTGTACCGCATGCATTTTCAACGAACTTCCTGCACATTCATTCCCTTAAGACCAACCAGACTTCCAACACCTCATAGAATGAAAAAATTATGCATCACCCATCTGAAAATAAATTACCATATGAAAATAATAATAATAAAAAAAAAAAATGGTTTAATGGTTTTCCATTAATAAAATGGGGGAAAAAATCCCTACACTTACTTTTAGTAAGGGAACGGATTAATATTTAGGGACAAGAATATTATAGAGATTTAAGGGTGGACCCTTTGGACTTGGTCCAAGCAATTAGCAACTCTCTAGCAACTGCATAGTAACATGCTAAAAACCACCATATCCGTATCAAGGTAAGTCAGTCCACTCAGCCGCCATCTTGAGAACACTTCCGTGGAGCTGTTTTCTATGGATACAAGCAAATAAAAGTGTAGCTCTTATATACTTGAATGGGGAAAGACCGAAATCTCCAAAACAGTTGGTCAAAATTATAATCAAAGAAAATATTTCAAATCAGCAGTAAAATCTGACAACAATGGTATAATAAATTGTGCTTATTTAGCTCGGATCATGCAAAAAAAAAGAAAAAAAAAAAAAAAAAAGGCTGGTCCAGCTAATGCACATGCACGTTCTCTAGTTGACAGAAAGTCTGTATCTAAAGGGTGATTGGCTCTTTTACATGTAAAGCAGGACTTTCTTGTCTACATCCGCTATATGAAGTGTTCCCATTTCTCCCATTTATTTTAATACAAATGGTCTGTCTCTAGCTAAATAGTCTCTGAAACCACTCAGAACTTCTTAGCAACCACATAGCAACACCCTGATAACCACTGACAACACCCTAGCATGGTGGCGGCTTTTGCATTGGAGCACAGCACTCACATTTTCTTTAGAAAATGTAAATATCTAGTTTTTGTGGATATCTTAGTAAGTTATACCAACTCACACTGTAGGCCATATGTTTAGTTGGCAGAGGCACACACCTTGAGCCACACACATTCTTTGATGTGCAAAGGCATTTAGCATAAGTGCTAGACTAACACATTTGCCTGTTCCCTTTCAACACCTTCACAATGTGGCTCTTCCTGTGAGCTTGGGGCATGAGGGCTTGAGTGGTAGCTGACAGGAAGTTTGTAGCAGAGTTGAAAAGGAGCAAAAGTGAAAAGCTTAATATTTCAACCTGAAACGTCATTGTTCCTGATGCAACTTAATAAAATGGCTGAAATAATCTTAAAGGAGCAGTTCACTCAAAAATTAAAACAAATTATTTACTCACCTACATGTTGTTCCAAACATGGATGCTGTCATTTTTAAATGAAACACAAAAGTATCATTTTTATGAAGAATACACAGCTCTTGTCATACAAGGACAGTTCATCATAGTTTACTTTACTTAAGCGCTACATTCCAAGTCTTCTCAAGTTTTATAGGATAGTTCACCCAAAAATTATAATTCTTTTATAATTTACTAACCCTTATGCCAACTCAAACTCATATGACTTTTTTCTGTGAACTACAAACAAAGATATTTTGATGAAGAGATGATGTGAATATATCCACACAATGCAAGTCAATGGGTGCCAACACTTTCAAGCTGCAGAAAGCTTATAAAGGCAGCATAAAGGTAATCCATACGACTTGAGTGGTTTAATCCATGTCTTCTAAAGCGATACGATTGATTAAGTGTGAGAAACAGACCAAAATGTAACTCCTTTTCCACTATAAACCTTATATCTTAATTTGTATATGCGCACTGAGCTTGCTATAAACACGAGGGAGTGTAATCGAGTTTCAAATCATGGCTGCACCAAGATTTATATTCAAATTATTTTAAGCTAAAACATCATTGGTATCATGAATAGTAACTGAATGTGATGCGGCATTTTTGGATTCTGGACACGACCACAAGCACATGATTTTCTGTAGCACACAAATCTTATGATCTGTTTTTATGACACTTAAAGTTGTTTTTGTGTGTGTGTGTGTGTGTGTGTGTGTGTGTGTGTGTGTGTGTGTGTGTGTGTGTGTGTGTGTTTGTGTTTTTGTCCTTTTTGAAGCTTGACAGCCATTTTCTCTATGAACTGTTGTTGTATGGCAAGTGGGGTTGCCAACTGTCCCATATTATGTCCTGTATTTTGCCTGAAATCACAATGTCCCGTACAGGATGTCTATTGTACTATTGTACTACGGGGCCATGTACTGAAGGCCTTATATTCCCTTTTTGAAGTGGCAAAATGCTCAAATGCACCCCCCTATTCAGATGACGAAATGCTTGAGGGGGACCCCCATCCCGTATTGAAATGGGTTTGGAATGACATGAGTGTAAGTAAATAATGACAGAATTTTCATTTTGGGGTGACCTATATACCTTTAATTGATAAGTAAGGGTGGAAATAAAAGAGGAATATGCAGGCGTTACTTTGTAGAAATCTTTCTAGTCATTACTGTGATGCAGGGGTGTGAAAACTAACTGGAGGGGGGACTAGGGCATGTCTGGGTCAGCAGACCTGCTTTCCCATACTGCCACCTAGAGGTCAATGACCATATAACCGTTTGTCTGAACTTTATAGTGTAGAGACATTATGATCAAGTTTATAGTCTGTAGTGGGATCCAAAAGTCTGAAACTATTTTTATTTTTTTTTATTTGTGTGTGTGTGTGTGTGTGTGTGTGTGTGTGTGTGTGTGTGTGTGTGCAATGTTTACTATGGTTGATGTCACAAATTTGCTTTCATTTGATTAGTGCAGCTCATAGTGCAGAATCTGAAATATTTCTTATTATATTTTATAAATTTTCTTTCTTTTAATTTTTTTAAGATTTTCAGTGTGGACTTTTGGATCAACTGTATGCCAAGATAGGCTCAATATGTTTGTTGCAGGAGCCTAAAAAAGCAAAGAATTTGTTTAGAAATGTAGCTCACAGTTTTACTTAAAAAAATAAAATAAAAGCAAGGTTTAATATTCTTCACATTCTTCTCTAACATTAATTTACATGCTTAAATCTTGATTTTTGTCCTTAATTCAGTCTTGGAATCGTGGTTCTGCTCTGTCCCTCTTAAGTTCTGAACTTCTTTGTGTTTTGATGGTGGGTGATGAGATAGTATTACAGGCTGTAATCCCTCTCTGTAAGCCTTTGGGTCAGCGCAGGGACTCGAACTCCCCAAGAGTACCACTCTAGTAACAGCTGAACCAGCAGGGGCCAACCTGCTTCCCCTGAAATGAGCACTCCACACACACACACACACATACAATCTCTCTGCCACACACACATACTCACCAATGTAAAAGAACATGCCAGCACTAACCGAAGGACACATACAAGCATACACATTATCCTGTGAATGTGTGTGGTCTTAGGCCCTAATGTTTTGTCATGGTTATAAATAATAATAATTACTAAACCCCCATAAACAGCAGGGATACTGTAGAACACACACAGAATCTGGGTAAAATACTGTGCATTATAATTATAATTATAACACAGCACAAAAACAAACTGTGAAATGAAAGGCACAATGTAGAAATTGATGGAAACTGTAAGCACTTGATGTCCTGTTTTGTCTACGCAATAACTGCTTATGCACTTTGTAAATTTTACATTACAAAAATATCAATGGTGGATACTTTTTTCCCTATAAAGATAATAATATCCTTAATCACAATAGATAGATAGATAGATAGATAGATAGATAGATAGATAGATAGATAGATAGATGTGACAGACAGACAGACAAATAGATAGATAGATAGATAGATAGATAGATAGATAGATAGATAGATAGATAGATAGATAGATGTGAAAGACAGACAAATAGATAGATAGACAGACAGACAGATAGATAGATAGATGTGACAGACAGACAGACAGACAGACAGATAGATAGATAGATAGATAGATAGATAGATAGATAGATAGATAGATAGATAGATAGATAGATAGATAGATAGATAGATAGATAGATGATGTGACAGACAGACAGACAGACAAATAGATAGATAGACAGACAGACAGACAGACAAATATATAGATAGACAGACAGACAGACAGACAGATTAGATAGATAGATAGATAGATAGATAGATAGATAGATAGATAGATAGATGTGACAGACAGACAGACAGACAAATAGATAGATAGACAGACAGACAGACAGACAGACAAATAAATAGACAGACAGACAGACAGACAGATAGATAAATAGATAGATAGATAGATAGATAGATAGATAGATAGATAGATAGATAGATGTGACAGACACAGACAGACAAATAGTCAGACAGACAGGCAAATAGATAGACAGACAGATTTTAAAACTTATTGGGATTTTTTATTATTATTATTTTATTTATTTGTTTGTTTTGCTTCAAAAGTGTGCTTGTGCTTTTTTCTTTTAAATAAATCCTCTTGTAATATAATGCAATTACATTCATATTCATGTATTTCAAAGGGTGGCGTAAGTGTCCAAATACTGTGGGGCCACTGTATTTACATGACAAAATGATTGTATCATTTAATTTCAGAAAACATTTGGCTAGCATCAGCACGTGTAATAAACCCAACAGCAGCGGTCAGCAGGTATCGACCTCTGGCCGGCGCTGATACTCCACCATCCGCTCAGAGAAGCTACGTGTTAACCGGGCTGACTGAGGAGCAAACAAACTGACCGTCACTTCTGAGAACAGCCGCTGTATAGCATGGAGCGGAAAGTGGCGAGGGAATTTCGACATAAGGTGAACTTTTAAACTGTTATTTTATTTTTGCATTCTTGTTTATCATTATTTCTACTTGTCTATTTTCGGAAGAGACGCCGGAAGAGCACGCGTCCCCCATTTGCGTTATGAAATATTTCGGAAAGTGTAAAATGAACATTCGTAAAGCTTCCGACAGTTATTGTTTATACAAAACCCGTCGTTATTTGGTTGATAACGATCGTTTTGCGCTGAAAAAGGCTTCTAAAAGTTCTAATTGTATCATATATCATCATATTTCGAATTACGATTGTGGTGCTTATTTTTTTTTATCAGTACAGTGAAAATGTGAAACTTGTAACTAGTTTAATATTTTGCTTGAATGAGGAATTTTGTCCCATTTAATTTACGTAAGCCAAAGGTACGGTTAAAGGTAGCCTACAGTTTCAGGTAGAACGATAGAAGTGACGTCACCATGTGGACATGCTTATGATTGGCTGAACAGGTGACATAAACGTTAAATTGTCCCTTTGTTGTTGTGTACAGTAGATTTATGTTGTGACTTTGAACTGGGTTATTTAATTGCCATACAGTTGTCAATGATCATACTATTTTGAAGCACCATGCAGAAATAAAGAGGATTCCCAAATGTGTATTATTAGAATTGTGCCAATTGTTGTGTGGTGCACTGACAGATACAATGGACAGTTTTTCCACCTTGTTAGATGCAGTGACAGAGATGTGCTGTCAGGCGGAATGGATAGCTAAATTTATTACTGGGCCTCTTTTATTGCCTGTAGATAGGGGTGGCTTTGCCACACTATAAAATAAACACCTTTGCATTTACTTTTCTTTTTCTCCGTCAACAGATCTGTTACACTGCCCTTCATTGGATTTATCCCATTCAAATAGGGATAAAGTGCATTGCATATGAAACTGATTTAAGATGTGGTTGTCTTAATCAGTTTATGAAGTCCAAAGATGGACTGTCATTTGGGCTTGACAAAATGTTTATGACCCGTTGAGCATGCAACATCTATTTTTATTACATGTAGTCTAAATTTTGTGCTTGACAAAGTAATGTGGAATGTCCATCTGCCTCAATCAGATTATTTTATGCTTTTGTGCAGTTGTATCATGAATAATTTATATATACATTTGACCGGTGTCAAAAGTTTTGAAACACTTGACTAAAATGTTTCTCATGATCTTAGAAATCTTTTGATCTGAAGGCGTATGCTTAAATGTTTGAAATTAGTTTTGTAGACAAAAATATAATTGTGCCACCATATTAATTTATTTAATTATAAAACTAAAATGTAATAATAATAATAAATTTTTTTTTTTAATTGATGACTTGGACCAAATAATAAAGAAAAGCAGCCAATAAGTGCCCAACATAGATGGGAACTCCTTCAATACTGTTTAAAAAGCATCCCAGGGTGATACCTCAAGAAGTTGGTTGAGAAAATGTCAAGAGCACATGTCTGCAAATTCTAGGCAAAGGGTGACTACTTTGAAGATGCTAAAATACAAAACAGTTTTGATTTATTTGGATTTTGTTTAGTCACAACATAATTCCCATAGTTCCATTTATTTTATTCCATAGTTTTGGTGACTTTCCTATTATTCTAAAATGTGAAGAAAAAAAAATATAATAAAGAATGAGTGTTTCAAAACTTTTGACTGGCAGTGTATATATATATATAAAATAAAGAATGAGTAAGTGTTTCAAAACTTTTGACCGGTAGTGTATATTTATTATCCAGATCTATTAAATTATTATTAAGTTATTAAAAATACATTAAAAATGCAATTCATCATTTTTTTTTTCTTGAAGACACCTCTACTAAGATCAACATCAAAATTTCCGAGTTCAAAGTCATCCTGATATTATTATTTTTTTGGAGGGCTTTAAGTAAAAAATGTCTTAAGAAATGAATAAAATAATTAAAATAGACAGTTAAAAATAAATAAAATAAAACTGTCATAAAAAAAAAAAAAAAAAGTATTGGTAAAAAAGAAAAGGAAAAATTTTGGCTTTGAAATAATGTTTTAATATGATTTCTTAAAAATAAGCAGTGAAACAATTTTGTTTTAAAATATGGTGAAAAAAGAAATGTTGACATAAGTAGTTTGGAATAATCTTCAATTATTATTTCTTAAAAAAATAATCAGTGAATCGAACAGCATTGAGTCGTGTGACGCCATGCGAGGTTCGGACGTGTGAACGGCGAGCTCTGCGCACTTTTTAATACTTTTTATGTCATAAACGGGTGAGATTCGATACACCCTGATTCTTAACTGTTTTATGAAGACAATATGTCAAATAATTCATAATCCTTGGGCTCTGGAGGTATTAAAAGACACTTACGTGCTCAAGCCCCTGACAAGGCCGCAGACCAGGGACTCAGTTTGGACGGTGCAGCAGGAGAGATTCAGCTTCAGCTGTCAAGTATGTCTGCAGTGCTGGTGAAGGTCATCGCAGACTTGGAGGATCTGGCTGTAATACGTCGATTGATCACTTCCATGGAGACAAAATTCACTGAGTTGGTTACAAGAATGGGGGACGTCAAGAAACAGATTGATTATCTGGAGTCATTGGAGAGGGAATTAGCTGCTAACCCACTAGCGACCAAGACAGACTCGCAGCGCATTTGGGAAAAACTGGAGGATTTAGTGAGTCGATGAAACAACGTCCAAATTGTTGGAATTCCTGAGCACGAGGAAGGCCGAGATATGGTAAAATTCCTAGACGAGCTCTTTCCAAGTCTGCTCAACATAAAAGGCCATAAGCTGGAAATCGAGCAAGCTCACAGGGTCCCGGTTTGGAGATCCGCTGAGGGAGACAGGCCCCAATCAATTCTGGCCAAATTTCTGAGATCATCCAATAAAGATCTCGTGTTATGTGAGGTGAGGAGTAAAGGAAGGCTTTCTTGGAAGAACCACAGCATTTTCTTGTTCCCAGACTTTGCGAATTCGACAAGAGAGAAACGTGATCGATTCAAGAAATGCAAGAATCTCTTAGATCAACAGAAGGTCACTTTTGCACTAATGTTTCTGGCCAAACTGAGAATAGATACTAAGGATGGCAGTAGAGAATTACATGCCCACAGCAAGCATTGTCCTTCATAAAGACATTGGAGTGAGTGAGCCATTTGGTGATTTTCATGTTGCTGCCTAGTGGACCTGACTCACTGAACTTACACCCGACTGCCTGAGGAAGCTGGCCACCTTCTTTGTTTCTTTTTGTGCTGGTTCCACCTAGCGGCTGGAGATTGTTTATCTAATATAATTTCTTCTGGACAGCTTGTGGATGAATCTGCAAGTTTTTGGTGCTTATGGCCTGGAGTTTGTTTTGTGGAATATCTCTTGCAGGATATTGGAGTGATTGGGTCTTTTGTTGCACTCATGTATCGGCCGAATGGGCCGGCTTACTAAACATTCGTTTGACTGCCCGAAGAACTGAACAGCCCCTTTTTTTTTGTGCTAGTTCTACTAGCGGCTGGAGCTTGTTCTGTGGAGGAACACACCTTCGGGACAGTTATGTGGATGAATCTACACGTTTTTTGTGTTTATTCCGCTTATTGGCTGGAGTTTAATTTATAGACTATTTTTTGCTGTGTAATTCTGTCTCACAAAATTTTTATAGAAGCAATCTAAGACTTGAGCAATCCGATGGCAAAGTTGTCACGGGGACTCTCGTAGGCATACATGGACTGTTTGAGTTTAGAGGGATAGACGCCGGTCGTCGTGTGCAGGGTTAATGCGCACATTTTTCTGTTTGTTTGGTTCGGAGGGAAGTTTGGGGTTTATTGTTACACTAATGTTGGAATGTGGTCTTTATAATATTGTTTTTGACACACAGTCTATTTTTTCTAATATGTAAAATGTCAAATGTTAATATGAGTGGATTATCTCTCTCCACATGGAATGTGAATGGGCTGGGGCACCCCATAAAAAGAAGGAAGGTTATTTATTTTCTTAAACGTAAGAAATATGATAGAGTGTTTCTTCAAGAAACGCACCTTTCCCAGCAGGAAGCTGAAAAATTTGGGAAGATATGGGGTGGGCATGTTTTCTTTAGTGCTGGCTCGGATAAGAGCAGGGGAGTCATTATATTGATAAGTAAATATCTACAATTCAAATGTCTCAAACAGTTTAAAGATAAATTAGGAAGAGTCATTATTGTTTTAGCAGAAATTCAGGGGCAAAGGTTGATTTTGGCTAATATTTACACACCTAACACTGATGGTCAGGGCTTTTTATAGATTTTGAAGGGATGTTGCAAGCCACTGGCACCCCTCATGATACAATATTGGGAGGAGACTTTAATTTTTTGATGGACTCAGTCCTTGATCATAGTGAAGCAAAAGTGTGCAAGCTCCCAAGAGCAACATTGACGCTTCTCAGGATGTGTAAAAATCTTGGCCTTACAGATATTTGGAGACTTTTGAACCCACCTGGTAGGGACTATACATTTTTTTTATCAGTCCATAAGATTTATTCTAGAATAGATTTATATATATATATATATATATATATATATATATATATATATATATATATATATATATATATGTGTATATATATCTAAGTCCCTCATTTCATCTGTTGTTGATTGCTCAATTGGAAACATCTTAGTCTCAGATCACGCCCTGGTGAGTTTAGAGGTGTTGCCTCATACGGAGAAAAATAAATCATATAGTTGGCGCTTTAATGTAACCCTTTAGCAAAATCATGAATTTCAACAAATGTTAAATGCTGAAATTAATGTTTATATGGAGACTGGTCCTCAGTATCCTCTGTAGGTGCGGCTTGGGAGGCACTAAATGTGGTTTTTAGGGGCCGGCTCATACAGTATGCATCATTCACCAAAAAATCCAAAGCTCAAGAACTCGTGGAGTTGGAAGGGAATATTAAAAGTGCTGAGGCAGAGCTGAAGCGCGAATTTCATCTGATGGCCTCAGAGAATTGACCCGATTGAAATACAGATATAATACCATTTCGTCACAGATAGGGTGGCAACTAACTATTATTTTGATAATTGACTAATCTAACAATTATTAGAACGATTATTCGACTATTCGGGTGATTATTGCAATGATTAATCATTAGCTCTTGACCGATTATTCAGCTTGTGCCCCAACTTAAAAGGTTGTATAAACGTGCTTGCTAACAATGAAGAGGACAAAATCATCTTTTAAAAACACCTCTAAATGACATTCACTGAATTAAAGGGAAAAAATACTTTTTATTATGTTTAATTCAGTAAAAATTTCACTACAAATAAATCCTATTGTTATCAAGGGTATTTGTCTTTTTTTCCATTTAAAATTGTCTAAAAATCCTTAAAACAAGATACATTTACTTGAGAAGCAACATATAAGATATTTAGATTTGCTTTAAGAGAATGTATCTTAAATATACAGTAAGTGTATTTTGTATATAAGTGTATTTTTTCACTTGGTTATACTTCTGCAAGTGCAGTAAAGACAAAATATACTTGTATTCAAGATCTATTCTCTAAAAGCAAGTCTAAACATCTTATATGCTGCTTCTCAGGAGAATGCATCTTTTTTTAAAGGATTTTTAGATATTTTAAAATATTTGTATTTTTAATATTATATTCAACATTCTCAGATTAAAAACAAAAAAATTCTTCTGCAGTATATCTGCTAAAGTAAATGTACGTTGTTTTAAAGGAGTTTTAGATATTTATATTGGAAAACTAGCTAAAACAAAAACAAATAAAAAATGTATTGTTTTTGCAGTGTATAATGGGGCGAAGACTACCCTCTCTCACGTTTTTGTTCACTTCAATCCATCTTTAACTCACAAAAAAACAAACTCTCTCTTATAAATAAAGCTGCGTTTTGCCAATTTTCTTCACGATAAGAAATGCACAGTGACATATATTTTGATTCAATAAGTTGCCGTCACATTATATTCTAGCTGCATTAAGCACACGCACTCGAGGGATGAGTATCCCTGCAACAGAGTGTACCTCAGCCAGGTGCTGTTTCAATCTCTCCCCTTAGATCGGGACACTTCGCGCAACTCATAGAAGAGGCGCTGACCGCACAGAGAAATGCCAGTTTCCTTATTATTTTAACTTTAATAAAGCTATAACACATTAAATAGAACTGCATTAAAGATGTAACGTCAGGGTGTTTCCTTTAAAGACGCTCGACACGCAAGTTTTGCTTAAGCTGAGCGTCAGCTCCGGCTCTGCTTATTCCACAGCCAGAGTGCTTCTGTATTTACTTATTTTGTATTTTTGCATTATAATTCCCTCATACTTTGCAATGTACATCCCCTGAAGCTGTTTGGAAAGTTTAGAGTGCGTCTGGACTGTGAGATGTGTTTTCTTCCTCCCCTCAGTCAGGTGTGAGCTGCAGTGCTGCTCTTGTGTGCAATCATTAGAGTTTCATATGATCTTATGTTACATTAAGATCAAATGACTATTCGACAACAAAAATGTTTGTAGACAATAATTTATTGTCGACGTTATTGATAAAGTCGACTAATCGTTTCAGCCCTAGTCACGGAAGGTGGAGTCTTGGCTATTCAGGGCAGCGCAGAGAGAGTCTTTTCTACCATTCCCTCAGTGAAATATGCTGGTGGGGAAATATTTACCTCAGCCATTGATATTAATAGTGCTTTTAAAGAATTTTATCTTGATCTTTATAGTTCCACGTCTTGGTCTACTGATGAAGATATTAGGAACTTTGTGGAACCATTAGAACTCCCTAAACTGACGACTGAGCAAAAAAAATTCTCTTGATTCTGAGATAAGTTTGGAGGAGCTTGGCGAGGTAATTAAGGCCTTGTCTACAGGCAAGGCTCCGGGGCCGGATGGCTTTGCCGCTTAATTATTTTAGATCTTATGCTACAGAACTGGCTCCACTTTTGTTAGAAGTTTATATGGAATCATTAAATAATGGAAAGCTTCCACCAACCATGACACAAGCCCGAATCAGCCTGATTCTTAAAAAGGACAAAGATCCAAGCGAGTTTAAGAGTTACTATCCAATTTCTCTGATCCAGATAGATGTAAATATATTGTCAAAAATTCTGGCTAACCGATTAAGTAAAGTTATGACATCTCTTATACATATAGATCAGGTGGGGTTTATTCGGGGCCGCAGCTCTTCTGATAACATTAGGCGTTTCATCAGTATCATGTGGTCAGTGGCGAATGATCAGACTCTGGTCGCTGCCATCTCACTTGATGCCGAAAAGGCATTTGATATGGTAGAATGGGATTATCTTTTTAAGATTTTAGAAATATATGGGTTCCGGAAAACATTTATTGGATGGATTAAGTTACTTTATAGACACCCGGTAGCGGCGGTACAAACAAATGGATTAATTTCTGATTATTTTACTCTGGATAGGGGCACTCGTCAGGGTTGCCCTCTTTCCCCCTTATTGTTCCGTCTACCCTGGAAACATCAGCAGCTGTGATAAGAAAGGAGGATGATTTTCCAGGGTTGGTGGCAGGAGGTATGGCGCATAAGCTTTTGCTTTACACAGATGATATTTTACTATTTGTCTCTGACCCTACTAGATCTATGCCTTGCCTCCACAGAATTATGAATTCCTTTTCTAAGTTCTCAGGATAACAGTTCAGTTGGTATAAATCCGATGCTTTGGCTTTGACAGCATACTGCCCAGTAATGGCTTTCCAGTGGCCCAAACAGGGCATTAAGTATTTGAGCATTTTATTCCCAGCAAATTTGTCTGATTTAGTTAGAGTTAATTTATCCCCTTAATAAAAAAGGTTTTCGAGCAATGTGGGCAGGTGGGCTTCATTACATTTATCTATGATTGGGAAGGTTAATATTATTAAAATTAATTGTATTCTAAAATTTAACTACCTGCTACAATCTCTCCCTGTAGATGTCCCCCTCTCTTATTTCAAGCAATTTGATAGCATAGCGAAGTCCTTCATTTGGAATGGTAAATGTCCCAGATTACACTTCAGTAAGCTACATAGGCTGATTGGCAAAGGTGGGCTAGGCCTACCCAAGATTTTGTTTTATTATTATGCGTTCGGTCTCAGACATTTGGCTCATTGGTCACTTCCACCTGAGAGAGCCCCTTTCTGGTTTTGTATTGAACAGGAAGTTCTTACCCCTATTTCACCATTGCAAAGCCTTTCTATCAAACTAACCGGGGAGGTTAAGTTACACCCCGTTATCTCGCATTTGCACTCGGTATGGACAAAAGTGTCCAGAGTGTTTAATTCAGACATTGATTTACATGTTGCCTCAAGCATATGGCTGAACCCTAAATTATGTTTTAATAAGTCCCCTTTGTGCTGGTCAGACTGGATTTTGAGGAGGGTTACTACACTCGGTGACCTATATGAGAGTGGAGTGTTGAGATCTTTTGAAAATTTGATTCAACATTTTGGGATTCCCAGATCTCAATTCTGTAGGTATTTACAGCTGCGCCACCTGCTGTGTATTGTTTTTGGGAGTGGCATACACCCCCCTAAAGCAACAGATACTCTGGGAGAGGTGATTAATGCTTTTGGAAAAGGTCATGAGTCATCCGTGTATTACTCCCTGCTAATTCAGATTCTGGGGGACGGAACTTTAATTCTCTCAAGAGATTATGGGAGAAAGATTTAAACTTGGCATTGGAGGAGGGAGTGTGGGCTAGGATTCTAAAAAAATGTCAAGTCTCCATCTAGAGATGCAAGGTGCGCCTTATGCAATTCAAGATTTTACATAGATTCCATTGGACCCCCTCTAGATTGTATTGGCTTGGTCTTAAAGACACACCCACCTGCTGGCGATGCCAGTCAGAAAATGAAGACACAACCCATGAGTTTTGGTTGAAGGTTCATATGTGATGTTTTGGGCACTCAAATTTCGTTTTGCCCCAGACTCTGTATTCTGGGCAATGAGGCGGCCATAAATTTGGGGGACAAACACATAAAAAATTGGGTCCTGACCAGTATTATGATTGGCAGCAGATTATTTTAAGGGGATGGAAGTCAGATGGGGCTCCCTCATTTCTGGAGTGGTGTGCGGAGATGGGCAGGGTGGCAGCTTTGAGGAGATGTCGAGCAGATGGCTGGGGGTTCGAGATTTGTTTGCTAGGAAATGGGGCAGGTATTTGGTGTTTTTGAGGTTATTTGATTTTATTTTTTGTGTGTGTGTGTATTCTATTTGTGACCACAGGGGTGTTCATTGGGGATCGGGATCGGGTTGGTGATTGGGGAGGGGGAGGGGTAATACTGGGGGTTAAATGTTAACTCAGTGTATATATGTTGTGTTTTTTCTTTGTTATCTGCTTGTCAATAAAAAAAAATGTCAATTGAATGTTTTTTTTTTTTTTTTTAAATAAGCAGTGAATCAATTTTGTTCTAAAATATTATAAAAACAGAAATGTTGGCGTTAATAGTTTGGAGTATTCTTTTATTATTATTGTTTTTAATTAATAAGTATTGAAGCAGTTTTAATATGAAAAAATATTAATATTTGAAGATATTAATAAAAAAACAGATGTTTAGACATTTTTATGAAAAGTCGCATTTTGCTTAGGTAAAATAGAGTAAAACTAAGAAAAGTTTTTGGTATTCGTGACTCAAAAATTCATGATATTTGTGAGAACAAAAATCCTAAAAAATATGTTTATATATTAATATACAGTCATAATTTATATTTATAAATAAAAACAATAAAACGTTATAACATATTTAATAAAAATATTAAATAATAATTAACATTACAGTTAATATTCATATTTTTTTAAATAATAATGATTTTTATTATTGTGTTGATTATATGCTTCATATCATTATTAGTAGTAGTAGTAGTAAAGCCATTTTTATTTGTATAGCACGATTTTAAAGCAGACATTGTTTCAAAGCAGCTGTACAAGAATTGTGCTATATTATGAATTATGTTTTAACAGAAAATAAAGCTGTAATGTCTTAGTCATCATTGTGCAATTTTATAATTTAATTAATTAAATTATTATTATTATTATCATCATTAGCTTTTACATTTTGAATTTGAATTAGATTTTTAACATAATAACTTCACATTTAAATTCTTATGATAACCACACCAACACACTTTGTAAGGTGACACTGTTAGCATGATAAACCTTTTTACCTGAGCCCAGGAACATTAACAGGTCCAGTGGAGCAGAACTGAACTTATGCCACTCACAGTACCGGAAAAGATCCACCTGACATATCCAAACAACAAAGACAGCATAGGCTAATCTGAGAGACGCTGAAAGAATCGCAGTAGTTACTCCTCCTCTTTTTCTCTCTCTTGACCTCTCTCCTCACTCTACCTTCTTCCTACCTTCCATCTTGGTCTCTCGCTCAGTGAGAGAGGGATGTATTACATAATTGACTGGCCAAAGCGCTTCCTCAAAACATTTCTACAGCAGATTAGCCGCCACCAGGTAAAGACGTGACTAACATTAACTTTGTGATTGTTAATGATGATCTGATTGGAGGTTTGTGTGTTTGTGTTGTGCAGGTGGAGTTGTTGATTGATAACGAAGCAGAAAAGGACTATCTCTATGATGTTCTGCGCATGTACCATCAGTGAGTCCACTCTCAAATACAGTATATTCCTATTTTTTTTTTCAAAGATAGGCTACTGCAGTGGTTCTCAACTGGTTTTGCTTGTCAACCCAGATTTTACATTGGACATCAATGCATTCTGTTGAACCAAAACAGTACCCTTTTTTATCTTACAAAATTTCAACAAAAACATCCTTAAAATTAAGCATTGAAATTGATTTACAATGAATTATTATTTATCTGTATATATTATCAATAGAATCATGAATTTGCATCAAAATACCGTGCACTTTGATTGGATTTACAACCTTTGGCATCAACAACATGCAAAAACACTAAAAAACCTTTCAAAACCCCTTGGCAACCACATAGCAACACCCTGGCAACCACCACAAAACCCTAACATTGTGGTGGCAAATTTTGCACTCAAATTTTCCAAAGAAAATGTACATGCATCATTAAATTATTAATTTAAAGTGAACTAGGAGAGGCTGATAATGTTTTACAAGTCTAAGAAATGGCTAGTTTTTCAGTGCTAATAAAATAAATAATGTGGAGTAATTTTCCGTCAATAGTCATACACTAAAAAAATAAATAGAATAAATAAAAAGTGCTTCATGTGGTAACATCTAAATTAACTTGTTTTATTAAAGGCATAAATATGATTTAACATCACTAAATCAACCTGTATACATTAGGTTACACAAACAAAACCAATTTTCAGGGTTAGATATGGTAGAAATAGCTCCTTAAAGGGGTAGTTCACCCAAAAATAAAAATTCTCGCATCATTTACTCACCCTCATGCCATCCCAGATCTGAATGACTTTCTTTCTTCAGCAGAACACAAACAAAGATTTTCCGAAGAATATTTCAGCTCTGTAGGTCCATGCAATGCAAGTGAATGGTGATCATTTCCAAATACCACATACAGTAAACATAAAAGGATTCCATAAGACTCCAGTGGTTAAATCCAAATCTTCAGAAGTAATATAATAGGTGTGGGTGAGAAACAGAACAATATTTAAGTCCTTTTTTTACTCTAAATCTCCACTTTCACTTTTACATCTGAAAGTCACATATGGTGCCTATTTAGTTTCACTTTTAAATCTGAAAGTGAAAGTTAAAGTGGAGATTAAGAGTAAAAAAGGACTTAAATATTGTTCTGTTTCTCACCCACACCTATTATATCGCTTCTGATGATAAGGATTTAAACACTGGAGTCTTAAGAATTAATTTTATATTTTTGGAGCTACAAAGGTCTGGTCACCATTCACTTGCATTTGTGGACCTACAGAGGTGAGATATTTTTCTAAAAATCTTTGTTTGTGTTCTGCTAAAGAAAGAAAGTCATACACATCTGGGATGGCATGAGGGTAAATGATGAAAGAATTTAGATTTTTGGGTGAACTATCCCTTAAGGTAACAATTGCAGGTAACTACTTTTAACAGTCCGGTATTTAATTGATTAAATGAAAACTGCATGGACAATATAAAAGAACCACAGTATTCAGTGTCAGTTTATCTGTGTGCAATAATAAGATCTGCTGAATAAAAGGGAAACAATCCTTTAGGTCTTTATTTGTGGTCTTTTGTGCAAGTCAACACGTCATTGCTCGGCTGCACAGGTAGGGCAGTGTTACTCCATTTAACAGGAATGAGAGCCTTAATCCAGTGGAAAAGCAACACAGTGCTTCTCAGTCAGTCTTGGATCAGATCATTTCCACTGTCCACCCTGCATTCAAGGGCAGCCATTCTCCCAGTTCCCATTGTCTCTGATATCTGAGTCAGGAGGGAATATCAATGATTCATAAAGCAGCTGACTTGAAATTCATAACCTGTTCTTATGACTAAATATGTATATAAAGTGTATTTTATAAAGTTCACATCAAACAGCAAATAAAAAATGCAGAATAAATTAACTGCTTATTCTGTTGAGATTCACTGTTATATATTAGAGGTCCCAGAGGCTTCAATGATTAATATGTAAAAACATAACCGTTTATTTTCCTTTCAAATTCATTAAATTAGTTCCTCTGACCTAATCAAAATCCATTCTGTTGTATCACATGCACCTGCGTGTTTTTCTGTTATAGCATACATTCCATTGGGATGCATAATATACATATCAGTGACCATATCAGTTTATACAGTTTAAACTTTATAAACTGATATGGTTTATATTTCAGTGCTTTACTACCAATAGTGTAGGTAATTAATACATAATACACGTTGCCTGGATTTATTGATGGAAACATTTTTCCTCTAATGTAGCTGAGAATTATTCTCCCCATTGCATGCTTTCAATCAGGTCCTCTTTTAATTGTTCTGCCCTTTAGGTCAATGGACCTGCCTGTCCTGGTTGGGGACCTGAAGCTGGTGATCAATGAGCCCAAACGCCTTCCGCTGTTTGACGCCATCAGACCCCTGATTCCCCTCAAACACCAGGTGCAGTACGACCAGCTCACGCCCAAGAGATCCAGGTGAGAGAGAAAGAGTTAGTGAAACAGAGAATAATGACGCGTGTGGCAGTTCTCAGAAGTCTGGAAATCTTTCTATGTATGAATAACATAGGAAGGAATAAAGATGTAGAGAACATTGAAAAGAGAGAGGACGAGGTAGAGTGACAGCCACCCCTCTCATCTCCAAAGAGAATCATTGTTTCCTCTTGTGCTTGGTCAGTCGTGGTAAAGGAACGCTTTTATGAGCACACAGAGAGGAGGTGTATTCAACCGCGTCTGATGCGCAGTGCTAATAGAGTCACAGTGAACTGGATTCTGTTTTTCTTGCTGTCCCCACAGTTTCAGAGAGCTGTATTTTTTACCGAATGAAGTCATTCAAAGCTTGAAAATTCAATAAAAACTTTTTCACATTGAGGAAAAACTCTTTCTCTTAAAATATTAGCCTGGTCTTATGAACATTACTTGACCTTGGCAACATCTTTGCAAAACAAAATTACAAGCCTTATTACAAATTTTTCTGCAGTTTCCCAGAATGTCCTGCAGGGGGCACCAAAAGCGAGTGAAATAGTGTTGTAATCAGAAAAGGTTTTAAAAGTGAATGCTATATGGAGGTTTTAATGAGTAAAACGTACCTCCCTAACCTAAAACTTTAATTTAAACCTAACCGAGAGCGTCCTAAAAGCTGATGCGACACGAAAAGCTAATTTTTTGAAGCAACTATGTCATTTCATGTTGCTTTTGTGACACTTTTGTCTCACGTGTCAGTTTGCATGTTTGGCTGGGCTCATACTACATACTTCAGAGTCTGAAGTCCAACACGCTATCGGTTGAGCTACCACGGGAGATAATCACGTTGGAATTATTGTGTAACTGTAGGTGAGTCTGTCATACAAGCGTAAAAATTTATAGTTTTTCAAATGATGCATTAAAGTAAATGTGTTTTGATATCATGACATAGAAGTGTGTGAATAATAGAGTGAAAAATAAGTGTTTATAAAGATATAATCAGCCATTGTATTCGTGATTTGTGTGAAAGTGAATAAAATGCACAGTTGTTGTAGTTTGTTGTGGTCTTTGAAACATTCTCAAATCATGCTGGATAACATGATCGTGTTATTAAAGCAAAATTGGGACATACCAAATACGAAGAAAGTCTCATGTTGATTTTTCAATTCGAATTTTGACAGGAAGTTGAAGGAAGTGCGTTTGGACCGGACACACCCTGAGGGTCTGGGTTTGAGTGTGCGCGGGGGTCTGGAGTTCGGTTGTGGGCTCTTTATCTCACAGATAGTCAAGGATGGACAGGCAGGAAACGTCGGCCTGCAGGTAAGAGAATAAACTCATGTATTGCAGCTTAATAATAGTGTTATATTGTAATAGCATAGTTATAATCATTGTATTACATGTAATAAAAGTCCAGCTACTTAGCTAACATCTCTATATTTCTGCAAATAATATGCTATTTTCAGCAAATTATGTTCCACTCTTGGGATGCACATGGACATGCCAAAATGTCTTGATCAGTGCATGTTCTTTCCACTAGGGGGAGTAATAAGCCTTTTTAAATTCTTCCTCTGATTCAAAGACACACTCTTCTTGTACATTGTGTGAGTCAGGGTATTGTTTTTTGAGTACTGTTTTTCTCTGTGGCCATGATTAATGCTCACTATGTGGTGTAGAGTGGTGAGTGGCAAACTATATGATAACAGTGACTTTGACATTTGAAAATACCTTTTGAGTTTTGTTTTTCACCTAGATTTCTCCTAGCTTAAAATGCCAGAGGAAAGCCAAACAGTGTATGTACATGCATCAGAGGATATTAAATGTCATTTTTGTCATTATTTTTCTGAAAGTCATGAAAATTCCCACCACAGTGTCGTTTCCAGCACATTTTATATGTTTAAAAAAAAAAAATTTAAAAAATTGCCAACTCTTTTGTCTTGCTAAGGCTAATTTAATAGCTTTCATAACATTTTATGTATCCTGAATACACACAATTTTTGTTGTTGCATAATTTGGCAAAATTACAGATTTAATTAAATTGTTTTTGCTTCCTTTTAACAGCACTTGTTTTGATCTCAAGCATGCCCTTCATTGACACTTTTGTTGACATGGTTAACAATTATTCCAACTTTTGAAAAAAATAAAAATCTTTATTAGGGGCAAAATTATTTTGGTGTAGTGGAAATGACACAAGTGGGACAGCTGGAATTTTTGAAAAAATGATAGAAGTCATTTCACCAAATAAACTTTGTTAAGATTATCATAGTTTTAAACATGTAATAATTACATTTTTTTTTTTAATGGATTTGAAATGTACCAAAAATATGATGAAGGCCTGGTAAAAATTTTAAAAGTCAGTTTTAATTTTCATTTAACAAAAACAATAAATCTATTTATCTATCTATCTATATACTGTGTGTATATATATATATATATATATATGTGTATATATATATATGTTTGTTTTAATAAAAAATAACCCCTGGGACATATATGTGAACCCCCAATATATGTGTATAAAAAGATTGTATTGTACATTGATAAATATCACATACTTTCATTAATTAAATCATTTGCATTATGTACTCATGTGAAACAATGACAATGGCTTGTAAAAAATGCATATATAATAAACAAATATTAAATAATATATAATTATAATGATAATAAATCACTTTAAATAAATATATAATAAATAAATATAAAGTAGCCTTTCAGCTGCTCTGTGTTTTCTCATTGACTGAGAAATGGCTGGTATGATATTTAACACATCAGAATGACCAGAACAACTCAAATCCATTCGTACATGTGGATTTGTACCCAAAAGCTATAGTATAAGTAAGGTGTTACTAGTACTTTTAATGAATTCAATTAAAGTTGTTAAAGTCATATTAATGTCATGTGTGCTGCTTTTCAGGTTGGTGATGAGATTGTGCGTATTAACGGCTACTCCATCTCCTCCTGTATTCACGAGGAGGTCATCAACCTCATCAAGACCAGGAAAATTGTGTCTTTGAAAGTCCGCTGTAAGACCCCTATCACGTTCAGACAGTATTCGCTGGCATTAAATCGTCATCTACAGAGCTGACTTTATTCCGCTGAGCAAAAGTGAATTGCCCTGATTCTACAGGGGTTGACAAATTGATTTTGATTGAATTACTTTAAATCACAGCTAAATTGTGATTGACTTAACAGCTTAACAAGAAATTAAGAAACATACATTATATCTTTCTTAAATGTTGTGAATTATTGGGATTGTCATTGTCAGAATATATTATTTATTCATTATTTATTGATTTATTGATCAATCCCACGTGACATTTCTTTACAGATGTAGGAATGATTCCAGTCAAGAGGTAATTGTATCAAAGCTTCAATTAAGCAGCATTTTCAGACATTTGTAACATGAACTGCTATAATTCTTATTGTCTTTTCCCATAATTATATTGTATTTAAATCATTTTTAAAATTCAGCTCAACTGATGACCCTCTGAAGTGGCAGTTTGTGGATCAGTTTGTGTCTGAGTCAGGGGTAAGATAGAGGATCTTTCTCCCAGCATTTGACATCCTGTTTTAAACTAGCTGAAGGTGTTTTGTAAAACAAGCCCTCCTTTTTTGGTTTCAACTCAGGAGAGGAAAAACAGTATGGCTGGTTTGACTTCAATAGGAGGGAAAGAGATCAAGGAAAAGAAAGTATTCCTCAGTTTAGTGGGCACCAAAGGCATGGGAATCAGGTAAGGGAGAGAAAATATTATTATTTCACAGATACTGCTGTTGGAATAGAAAATAATGGACAATATCTTTAAATATGTTTGCTGTAATTATGAATATTAATATGTTATTGTAATTCTGTTTTGTTAATCTTTATTATAGCAAAAATGAAGCTTGAGGTTTTTGCATAGTCTTGTTTAATCACATTGGTAACAACAAGCAACACTGGAAATGTTTTTTCACATATGTGCTTCATGCTGTATCATCTAAAATAGCTGTTTTTGTTGTTGTTGTTGTTGTTGATGTTGCTATATCAAACATCACTGAATCAACCTGAATACACTACTAGGGTACATTAACAAAACCAATTATTAGGGTTAAGGTAAAAATTACAGGTTACCACTTGCACCCTGGTAAACGGTCTATAATCATGGATTTACTACATTAACACTAGCCATAGTAACTATTGCATTGTTGTAGATTCATTCCTAATGTACTTCATTTTATGACAACTATGGCAGTTATAGATACTTAATGCCACTATTTTCCCACCACAAATACCATAGTTTGATTTTGAGAAGCTATAGTTACATTGATCCTAACATAGAAATGATGAGGATGTTTACTATGGTCCAGTTCAGTTCAGTTCTTTATTTCATTTCCCGAAGGCAATTTGGTTGCAGCATTTTAAACAAATAACAATAACTTAGAAGACAATAACTTAGAAAAATCTGCATATATATATATATATATATATATATATATATATATATATATATATATATATATATAAAATAAACAAATATAAGTAATATATAATTATAATGATAATAGTACACCACACACCACAATTGACCCTTAGCTAAGCTCCACCCCTCTTGGTTACCATTGCTCATTCTGACAAGCTTTAAAGAACTTCCCACAGGAATGAATGGAAGATTGCTGTGAACGGTGCGTTTTTTGGCAAAATATTCTCATAACCTGAATGGATGTTATTCTTATGTAGGCTGAAATGAAGTGTGACGTTCTAAAGTATTTTATCTGATTTTAAGAAATTGTTCAATTACACTGTAATGTGATTAAAAATTGTGGAGACTCTCAGATCAGAATCGAGGCAAATGATTATCACATTCAATTTAAAGGGATAGTTCACCCAAAAATGAAAATTCTGTCATTATGTACTCACCCTCATGATCTCCCAGATGTGTATGACTTTTTTTTCTTTTCTGCAGAACACAATCACATATTTTTTGAAGAATATCTCAGCTCTGTAGGTCCATACAATGCAGGTGGATGGTGATCTGAATTTTGAAGCTCAAAAAAATCACAGACAGTCAGCATAAACATCATCCATATGACTCCAGCGGTTATATTAATGTCCTCTAAAGCATCTTTTTCGCTTTTGGTGCAAAAAAGAGCAATGTTTAAGTACTTTTTAACTATAAAACATTGCTTCCATTCAGCAGCAGTATGCGCATTTACAAGAGGGTGGAGATCACGCGGTCTCTCGTGTGACGTATTTGCGTTGCCATGTTACGAACGTAATCTCACGCTCTCCTCTCGGTTGAGACATTCAGGATAAGCACAGAAATGCACCATTGTGAGTAAATACAGATACAAATACAGATCTAAACCAAAACCAACTGCTGAAGAAAGAGAGTCATACACACCTGGGATATCATGAGGGTGAGTAAATGATGAGAGAATTTTCATTTTTAGGTGAAATATCCCTTTAAAAGAAAAGAGGTATTTGATGCTGATTACACACCAGATAACACTGGTGAACAGAGCTGTTCATAACGTCTCATAACACACTCACTATGGTGCTCTAAACTCTTTACTATCATCACTTCTACTATGACCTGAATCAATACATAAATGACTTAATGTTAAGATATTATTATTTATTACACTGGAGCAAATGTTGGTGTCCTTGCTGATATTATGCATGCTCATTTGGAATGAGGATTGACATATATGGTAGTTTAATCCAGAACATGCTCTTCTCAAGATTTACTTAAGGATTAAAAAAAGAGAGAAAAAAAATCTTCTCTGGATAACTCGTGTTACTGTAATATGTGATCTGATGACAACGTTTTTTTTTTTTTTTTCATATTTTTGGATAATTTCTAAAACATTCTGCTTAAAACTACTCCAACAAACAATACTCCCATAGGCTCTCATTAGGAAACAGCTAATTTTGTCAGAGAAATGGCGGTCCGCAACAGTTGCTAAGATACAATTGGTCAATAACACTTTTAGCGAATGAAAACTATGGTTGCTATGAAAGAACTTAGTATATTATATTTGCATAAGGGAGACCCTGATTGGAAAATAAATCTTGTACTTAAAAAGTTATATAAGACATCTTGTGGAAAAGAAAGCTTTTACATCAAAGATCCTAAATCTGTATTTTGATTGAACTATGATTTCCAGCATATCAAGTGGACCAACTCAGAAACCAGGCATCTATGTGAGTAACGTGAAGCCAGGGTCACTTTCAGCAGAAGTGGGCTTACAGGTGAACAACATTTCATACCTAAAATATACATAACCGTATGTTTTAATTTCCCCTGAACTACAGTACAGTAAAGAATGTACTTTAGTAATACACTAATGTGTGTGTGTGCGGCTTGTAGGTTGGCGACCAGATTGTGGAAGTCAATGGTGTGGAATTCACCAATTTAAGCCATCAAGATGTGAGTAGCATCTTGCTGAAAATGTCAGACTATTAAATTTGACCCGCAATGCTTATTTAAATGGTAACCTTGTGGCCTACTGTGTGTGTTCGCAGGCAGTGCGAGTGTTAAAGAGCAGCAGGAGTCTGACCATTACTGTTGTCACTGGAGCTGTAAGTTTCCAGAGAACACACTTTACACATCTCTGCTATTAGAAAGACCCACCACAAGGCCTTTATCTATCTCACAGTGGATGTGTGACAAATTAAGCCATTTGCTCAGTCTTAATTTGAGGACTGGGAGGGAAATTCTTTACATTGTCAAGCCATCAAGGGTGTAACTCATGTCTGAGGTCTCTACATGAACATGTAGAGCCCTAAAAAATAAATAAAGCTTTTCTAATTGATAGCAGTAGACAAGGGTAGTAAATTGTGGAGATGTGTTGTTTGTATTGTGCTATAAAACTCAATATTTATTGGCTTATTATTTTTTACCAGTCATTATATTTACAGTTTTGCTTGGTGATTCTAATGGGACAAAATGTAAATTTTAGATGGTAAATGTATGATAAATTATGCCAGTTTTATGTGTTTCATAACATAGCATCCAGTGTTTCAAGCATGTGAGCTGTACAGTATGTAATGAATTATGTGTGTGTGGTTGAATGTAAATTTGTGTAATATTGCTGATTTGTTTGTCTCAGGGAAGAGAATTTTTTATGACTGATGAGAAACGGCTTGCCGTTGAAGCTCGACATGAGCTGGATAGACAGGAGTTAATGCATCAGAAGAGAGTTGCTTTAGAGGCCAACAAAATCATCAAAGAGCAACTGGAGAAAGAGCAAATGTTAGTGAAGAAAACACACACAAACCAGACATAACAATACCCAAACCAGACATAATACACAAATCAGACATAACAATACACAAACCAAGCATAACAAAGAACAAAAACATTTGAGATCATTCAAAACAATTGTTCAACAACAGACAAAACACATATTTAAGTGATACAACACTTTGAAAAAAATTATGAAAGCAATTTAAAACTCAACATCACAACCAATTTGGGTTTATTCTGGAACTATAACATTTGAAACATTCTGGATATTATTCCTTTTGGTTATACTTTACAATCCCAAGAAATTGAATTTATGAATTTAATATCTGCTAATACTTTATAATACTTTTTATAAATTACATTTACAAACATTATAGGCAATTCTGTCATTTAACATGGTAATACATATACTTGGATATTTGCATGTACATGAATGTTTGTTCTGTAAAGCATTATATAATGTTTGTTAATGACTTCTTAAAGAAAGTGTTACATAACCACAGAGGTTTCATGAGATACGTCTTTGAATAAATATTAAAATATTAAATATTTAGGAATTCATTTGAATGATCATGTGGATAATAAATTAATCTGCCATCTGTTTCTTTCAGTACTTCAATACAAGTAGTTTACCAGCAAAAATAAATTTACATACGCTTAACAGCTGAAAAATTGTCTCCACTCTGAATACACATAATATAAATCTCAAAACAATCTGCATAACTTATACATTTTATTGTTTCACATGTACAATATGTTGCAGGAGGAAGATGGAGATATCACAGAAGACTGCAGAAGAAGAAGAACGGCATCGTAAAGAAATGGAAAGGTTCTCATCAACTTAAAATACTATTCGCCAAGCAAAAGCAAAAATGTCTCCTGAGTAAACAGAACTTAGTAGATTTAAACTGACTTGAACACAAAGGGATGGAAGTACAGTTTGCCATCTTAGGTCAGGTCTAATATTCACAAACCATGTTTCCTCTTTTGTGGAAAGTCACACAGTATTTGCAATGTTTTATCAGATGAATGATTGACACCCAGATTGGACTGTATTTCAGTCCCTCAAAGTCATTCACATCAAATTAAATGTACTGTCTACTCTGACTTGGGTCCATTGATAAACATGTCATTGAGAAGAAGAAATTGATCAAATGAAGCATTTAACACCTTGTCCTAATAAAATACATTGCAATAAGCAATTAGCGACAATAAGCAAAGACACAAAGAAATGTCTGTCCACAATGAACATGAAACTGCTATGCAGTGCTATTGCTAAGTAAATATGTACTCTAATATTATTATGCAAGCCTGTCAGAATAGATGACTGTCTATGTTATAAATGTATCACAGCCTGTATGTGAATATTGTCAATGCAGAATTGAAGCAGCAGAGAGGAAGCACTACAAAGAGTGGGAAGAAGATTGGGGCTCCAAGGAAAAATCCAAAACTCCTTCCCCATCCCCCTCTCCATCTACCTCCCCTACACCACCTGCACGCCTCGCACCTTCACCTAAACCCAAAACCTCCAGTAAGTTCACGACAAACACATAAAACCTCTCCAGTGTGTGAGCTTTGAATGCTTTCTATAGAGCAACAAAATAGACACTTTTCACATTTCCGGGTATGGGGCACTGAAGTATTCAGTATTCATAGAAGGGTAAACTTCTCTACCATATATAGAAGTAAATGAGAGACCACAGCAAATATTATTTTTGCGTTCCCATTTGCTGCAATAGCAGAAGAAAAATTCACTATTGTGTTTCCATGACTTTCCAAAAGCTGAAAAAACAAATCAAAAAGAGAGGGATTATGGCAGTCAGAAGAAATAATGATGATGATGCTGCGCAATTAATGGAACAGATCGGAAGTTTCTCCTGACTCAAGTTGATTTTTTTACGGCATCTAAAACATACTGAAGATGCTGAAAAAACAGCAAGATGTGGCACAATGGTCAAAGACATCTGTCAGTTGTTTTACACAGAAAAACAATCGAAAAACTGTGTAGATGGATGCAAAAATGCTTTAAGTATGAATGGCCCCTTACTATCACCTGAAACCCCAACACAGCAATGTTGACTTTTTTATTTTATTTAAATAATACATTATTTATTTATTCATGTCAGGGCAATATAAACAAAGCATTCTAACAAAATAACATATATTGAAATAAATGTGCATTAAATCATTGAAAATTTGAAAATAAAAAAAGTTTCCCAGATTTACTCAGCTATATTAAGGAAAAATGCATCATCACAGTCTGTCAAAAGGATCCATTCTTTAAAGATTATCAAAGAACTGTTAACTAGTATAAAAAAGTTACCCATTTTGCACACATTCTTGATGTTGCTACTTTCTTTACTGCATGAACAGGAAGTTCTAGGAATGCATCATCTCTCTTTGTGTGTTCTTTGTCTGTCTGTCTCTTTGCTTTTCTGGTGTGCCATGTCTGTCACTTCCTGGCTCCATCAGCCGATGAGGATGGTGAGAACTCGGATGAAGAAGAGGTAAAAACATGCACGGACAAAGACTTCCTTCTACAAACTTTCCCTCTTTCAAGACATTTCATGCAATACACATGCAGTATGTGTAAGTGCATGCAGATGATCCTCCTTGTCTTTTTGTTTGGTTGGATCATTTCTTGTTTTCTTTAAGATGGATGAATCAACAGAATTGGCACTGCATCATGGTTTTGTGTTCATGTTATCACTCTTGCTCTCATAGCATTCGGTTGGTTCTACCGTTACGAAGGGAAGTTGCCTACACTCAAAAAGGTATATTGTGTGATACAAGCATGTTGTGTTGTTTTGGTGTGATGGAACTACTATGTAATATCTCGTTCATCTTGGTGAAATGTCTAAGATTTAAGCATGGTTGTTGGTTTGGCATTGGTGTAAAGTCTACCACATGTTCTCAAACCATCACTTTGGGTATTTAGAAAAGAAAAGAGACAAAAAAGAAAAAGAAGATGTCCAAGACTGACACTCTCCCAGCAGAGAAAAAGAACAAAAAAGAGATGGAGTTTGAGCTGAAGCTTGCAAAGGAAAAGGAAGAGATTCTTGAGCGAGAGAAACAGATGAAAATCAGCAGACTTCTGCAAGAGGTACCATGTCTTCCAAAGAGTTTACATTAGGTTTTCTTGACTTAGATTGCATATAGCCTGTGTGTGTAATAGCTTCAGTCCCCCTGGGAATCTAACATTCAGTAACCTTGATTGGTCTATTGTACCGATGTGGATGGATACTGAAGAGCATAATTATACTGTTGTATCCTTTCTAATGGCAGCTGCATTTTTGCAAAGGTGCTTCAACAGGCTCCCATTGGTTTATAATAGCTTCCATGTCTGGGTGTGACTTTACTAATTCAAATAGGTGTCAGAGACTGAGAGAGAAGATCTAGAAGAGTCAGAGAAGGTGCAGCATTGGGTCGAGAGGCTCTGTCAAACCAGACTAGAACAGATCTCCTCGGTGGAAAATGAGTCTCCGGAGGTAAACACCATTAAGTTCCACTCAAGGAATCCTGCAGTGTGTTGATATAATCAAAAGGCGCTTTTCCACCATCAGGCAGAATGGTTCTCATTGTGGAATTGTGACGTTCCATATCGATACAGGCTTGTTGATATACTGCGAAATCAGTATTTGGACTGGGCAAGTGACCAATCATGAGCTGGCACGTCACTAAAACTGTTCCCTCAGCATGGTTCTCTGTCTTGAGTATGGCTAGCTAACCATGCTGAGAAATATGGGCCAGGAACGATTTGCAATCGTACTGTCGTACTATCGAACTACCCTCCAGTGAAAATGTTACTGGAACCGTTACTCACTATGATCAGAACCGTTCAGCTTGATGGTGGAAAAGCACTTAAAGTGTGTTGATCTTTGCTTCTAGTCCAGATTGAGTGGCTTGGTAGGTTCAGATTTTTAAGCAATTAAAGTGTATCTCCAGATGTCTCCAACCCGTTCCCCTCCATCGACCGGCCCCACCAACCGGAGGTTCCCCGGTGGCATAACGTTGGCCACCACTGACCTTGATGACATCAACTTAGACGAGGTGGACCAGAGACTGAGGCAACCTTTGAAAAGACTAGCCCCAACTCTACCCACATCCAACCAGGCCCCGCCTCCTTTACCACTCCCTCCGCCCTCACCCCGCCTCCACTATACATCCAACCACCACCCTCCATCTCCAAGAACACCGCACCCAATACAAGCCACCAGACCAGCCCCTCAACGCCCTCCTTCTCCACCAGTATCCAGGGTGCCTCCATCCTCAATAGGTCGTCAGCGACCATCTCCTGCAGCCCCAAAGTTCTTTTCTAGGGCTCCATTTTCATCTCACCCACCTCCCCCTCCACCACCTCCTCCACCCCCACCACCTCTGCCTCCTCCCCCACCACCTCCACCACCCCTGCACATGGAGGACAAGTACCATGGAGGTTCATCCAATTATCCCCGCTCCCCAAGCCTATCCGAACAAGGAAGCAGGTTTGGGGAGAATGGCTACCGGCAGAGAGGGGGCTTCCACCTCACCAATACCAGTGACCTCTCACGCCCACCCAGCCCGAAGGTCGACCGTGACTTGATGGTTAGCATAGCAAGTGTGTTTATCAGTGTGAGAGATTATTATTTTATATAAGTTCAGTCATGACAACTCTCAAAATAAATTTAACATGTTATAGTGGAAATGACAGTTGGTAGGTTTGGTCTCGTCGGACTAGATCTATTTACACTGCTGCTGCAGAGTAAAGTACAAAAACTTGCTATTGCAAGAATATACACAGACATGCTGTGTTGAGCATGTAAGACTACACTGTTGATGCACAATTAGAAATACATACAATCCCCTTGAAGCAGATCTAGCCATGTGATGCTAGGGAGGAGGAGGATTTCAGAGTGTAAACACTATTAGTGCGCTGCAGTGAAACCGTCTTACCTACAAACAACTGAGGCCATTTTAATTTAAACAGAGAGAGAGTACACGAGCTGATTGGCTCAACAGATTTCATGGCAAAAGACATATCAGCTTGTGACATATAGTTTCATGACTGAATTTAGGATCATTTGTAAGCACTCCTCAAGTGTGTTGTTGTCCAGATTATTTTACGGTTATTAAAGGGTTAGTTCACGCAAAAATGAAAATTATGTAATTATTTACCCACTCTCACATTGTTCCAACCTGTATGATTTTCTTTCATTTGTGAAACACAAAAGGAGATAAACCCTAGGCATTATGTTAGAGACTGACTGCATATGTTTTCCACACAATGAAAGTGAATGATGACTGAGGTTCTCAGATGCTAACATTCTGCCTTGTGTTCCATGGAAGAGGATGAGTAAATAATGACTGAATTTTTATTCTTGGATAAACTGTCCCTTTAACTTCAGATTGAAGAAGGTCATTAGGTTAGAATCTTGTTTGCAAAGATAGCGTCCTGCAGTTGCCAGTGATTTCTATTATCACTAGACCATTGCTAATTTTATCCTTGTGACACAGGTGATGAGAAACACATCTCATGCTAGCAAGATATCAATCTATAAAAATTCACTGGTGAGTCCTTAGTTTGTAAATAATACTACATGTTGCACTGTGCCTTCCTCTTTAGTTTTAGCAGAAATCAGACTTGCCACGCTTGTACAACATATGTAGTTTTAGCCTAATAGAAACTGGCATCTTTTTGCAGAGAAAATGTCACATCCTTCCAATAGCTCTCCACGCATATTTGGAGGGGCCTACTCCATTTTCTCGCTCTGAATGTATTAGCATGCCGTAAGAAGTGCATTTCATATTAAATTTAGCTGGCACAAATCCTATATATGTTGTTTTTTTCACCTGAAACTGTATGTCTTTTCACAGTGTCATAAATACGCTTCTTTTACGCATAGGATTTATTTGGAAGGTTATGAAATTTAAGACGCCATATTAGAAAATAATCATTATTATTAAATACAACAATTAGCTCTCATATTTTGTAAGACTTTAGTCAAATCAGAATTTAACAAAATAGTTAATTCAAAAATGAAAATTCTGTCATTATTTAATCAATCCTCAAGACATTCCAAACCTGTATCACTTTCTTTCCTCAAACATTATTGTTAAAAGGTACACAGATTAGCTAAACTTCAAATTCAACTTCAAATTCAAATATGGCATGTCAGTACACGCCACACCAGGTTTCATGTCAATGACATCAAACATCATTGATTTTCCTTTTGTGTTTCATGCAGAAAGAAAGTCATACAGGTATGGAACAACATTAGGGAGATTAAATGCTGATATCATTTCAATAAAATGTTTATTTTTGAGTGAAATTTTCTCTATCAGTCAGATAGTACAGCTGTAGAAGAACTTCTGCGGAATTTGTGTTATTTAAAAGGTTCCTAGCGTTTTTCATGTTGTGTGGTTTGGATCACATCATGACGAAAGTATATCATACTTTGACCTAAAGTGTGTGTCCCTTACTGCTGACCTCTGCACAGCAAATAGCCCCCAGCCCTCCAAACCAGCGGCGGCAAGTCAACCCTGTCATGTCCAAACCCGTCATGCTACCGACTCAGACCACCCACAGACCCACACTCCGTTATGAGACCATGGTAAGACACAAACTGTGCATGCATGTGTACACGTATTGCTGATTAATGAGGAAGCTCTGGATCTCAATGACTATTAAAGCTCATTGGTTTGATTGTTGCGCCAAATTGCCTCTTGATAGACTGATTAGAATTTGAGTTTTTGAGATTCAAGAGGGAACAGATAGATGGACCTGTGGATTTGTTTTTCTGTCTGATTGCACTTATTAAGAAGGCAGTCTCCTTAGAATTAATGTTTCTTTGTGAGGAAAAACTGAGGAGAGATAAAAGAAATGGAGAGAATAGAGGTGCATTTTCCATCTGTGCACTTACTTCAGTGAGACTTCTAGAATTAAAATGCATTTGATTGATCAACTTGACAAACTTAGACTTGCTAGCCCCTCAATCAGACAACCAGTCCGCTCTATCAGATCACAGAGGAAGCCAATCGCTTTGCCCTGTCCTTGTGCCTCCTAAATTAGATGAATGAGTGCTTGCCAGTTTGGTGGCAATCTCAGGAGGGTAACAAGAAGGGCAAGAGAAGATGATACCGTGCTGCCTTGAGGTGTCTCTTCAGTCTTTATTTAATTGTTAGCAGTTCTTTATATAAGGCAATATTAATAAGCATTATTACTAGTGCTAATACTTAGGCTTAGTGGTTTCAAACCCCTAACCCTAAATTTTAAACTAAGGCATGCAACTCATCCTGCACCGTATATGCTATGGACATGAGTAACAGTTGCAAAAGACTAATTGTCTGAAAAACCAGGTGGCCTTTCTCTCAAATAATCCACATATATCAATAGCATATATCAATAGCATATTGAACATAATTCACTCTGAAATAGTGCAGTCAAGCATTGAGTGTGTTTGTAAAGCTCACAGGATGCCTCAATTCATAGATAGTTAATCAACCTATTTGTCTCATTAAGAAAACCTTTCGTGGCATATAATTAGATGGCACAAGCACTCTGTGGGTTATTGTGTGGTGCTATTTAAGAGTCAGTCATAATTATGTGTGCTTTCAGCCCCCAGAGATGCTCAAACGGATGGTCACATACAACACATCCTTTAAATCTGGCAAGAAACAAGTAATTGTCATCATTGCATTGCATTTCACCCCCTCTCTCTAGAGACTCAGTCCTTGAGTGACGTCTCTGCTTTCGATACATATTGCATGTTATGTGTATATTACTTCTCTAACAATATTTCCTTGGGGGATATTGGTAAAATGTATTCAACTGAGCTAATTTAAAAGCAGTTTTATTTATTTCTTTAACAATAATTAAAGGGGCCATATTATGAGCAATAAAATTTTCCTTGATCTTAAGAGATAAAAAATGCCACTGTGCTATGAAAACATACTGTAACTTTCAGAACTCAAAGCTTCCTCCCCAGTCTGAAAAGAGCATTTATTGAAACTAAGCTGCAAAAATTGTCATTTGCACACATAACCAACAACGCTATAAAACAACATAGTCTCATAGAATGACCTTTACTATAACAATTTTTTCAATCTGATTCTTATGTGCTGCGTTCTACATTTCATCACAGTTTCCTGGTGGAAATAACAGTAGAGGCATTACAACAACTGTGTGTTCCCTTACGACTCAGTACACTTGACATTGCTTGCTAACGCATATGGGGAGTTTTCCTTCGACACGACCTAGTTGAAACCTCTCTACAATAAAGCAAATATTCTAATATTGGCTATGGTGTTTGAGCCCTGCCCTTTTAGGCGCGAAGCTGTCCACTATAAAAGCAGGTGCACAAACACCATTCCTCAGAATTTTCTTCCCTCAAGACAGCAATTCATCTTTTGTCTAGAAGCCCTCTACTGCTTTGCCGTAGACAACATGAGTCAGTGGGCAGTATCTTCACGGCAACGAGAAGATTCTCTGCTCCCCTGCAGTGCTCCGGTGAACATCACTCTGCCTTATAGCTTGACGTTTCGCTGGTGATGTTTATACTGTATATATATATATATATATATATATATATATATATATATATATATATATATATATACAGGTGCTGGTCATATAATTAGAATATCATCAAAAAGTTGATTTATTTAACTAATTCCATTCAAAAAGTGAAACTTGTATATTATATTCATTCATTACACACAGACTGATATATTTCAAATGTTTATTTCTTTTAATTTTGATGATTATAACTGACAACTAAGGAAAATCCCAAATTCAGTATCTCAGAAAATTAGAATATTGTGAAAAGGTTCAATATTGAAGACACCTGGTGCCACACTCTAATCAGCTAATTAACTCAAAACACCTGCAAAGGCCTTTAAATGGTCTCTCAGTCTAGTTCTGTACGCTACACAATCATGGGGAAGACTGCTGACTTGACAGTTGTCCAAAAGACGACCATTGACACGTTGCACAAGGAGGGCAAGACACAAAAGGTCATTGCAAAAGAGGCTGGCTGTTCACAGAGCTCTGTGTCCAAGCACATTAATAGAGAGGTGAAGGGAAGGAAAAGATGTGGTAGAAAAAAGTGTACAAGCAATAGGGATAACCGCACCCTGGAGAGGACTGTGAAACAAAACCCATTCAAAAATGTGGGGGAGAACCACTACGCACAGACGTATGCAAGACATGGGTTTCAGCTGTCGCATTCCTTGTGTCAAGCCACTCTTGAACAACAGACAGCGTCTGAAGCGTCTCGCCTGGGCTAAAGACAAAAAGGACTGGACTGCTGCTGAGTGGTCCAAAGTTATGTTCTCTGATGAAAGTAAATTTTGCATTTCCTTTGGAAATCAGGGTCCCAGAGTCTGGAGGAAGAGAGGAGAGGCACACAATCCACGTTGCTTGAGGTCCAGTATAAAGTTTCCACAGTCAGTGATGGTTTGGGGTGCCATGTCATCTGCTGGTGTTGGTCCACTGTGTTTTCTGAGGTCCAAGATCAACACAGCCGTATACCAGGAAGTTTTAGAGCACTTCATGCTTCCTGCTGCTGACCAACTTTATGGAGATGCAGATTTCATTTTCCAACAGGACTTGGCACCTGCACACAGTGCCAAAGCAACCAGTATCTGGTTTAAGGACCATGGTATCCCTGTTCTTAATTGGCCAGCAAACTCGCCTGACCTTAACCCCATAGAAAATCTATGGGGTATTGTGAAGAGGAAGACCCAACAATGCAGAAGAGCTGAAGGCCACTATCAGAGCAACCTGGGCTCTCATAACACCTGAGCAGTGCCACAGACTGATCGACTCCATGCCACGCCGCATTACTGCAGTAATTCAGGCAAAAGGAGCCCCAACTAAGTATTGAGTGCTGTACATGCTCATACTTTTCATGTTCATACTTTTCAGTTGGCCAAGATTTCTAAAAATCCTTTCTTTGTATTGGTCTTAAGTAATATTCTAATTTTCTGAGATACTGAATTTGGGATTTTCCTTAGTTGTCAGTTATAATCATCAAAATTAAAAGAAATAAACATTTGAAATATATCAGTCTGTGTGTAATGAATGAATATAATATACAAGTTTCACTTTTTGAATGGAATTAGTGAAATAAATTAACTTTTTGATGATATTCTAATTATATGACCAGCACCTGTATATATATATATATATATATATATATATATATATATATATATATATATATAATCTAAATATAATATATCTAAAAGAGTCGCTTACATGTTCATGTCTTTTTAAAGATGTTGTTCCGTCAGTGTTCCTTGTGCGAGAGACACATCCCGCCATCAGACCAGCATGAGAGCTGCATTCTCTGTCTGGGCCGTGCCTACACAGAGTCTGTTCTCATGGAGACAGACTGTCCTCACTGCGAGGGCATGAGTCTCAAGACGCTGCGCTCTTGAATCACCCTCGTTCTGAGGGACGATTCAGCCTCCCACGCCCTCCCACCCGCCTCTTCTGTGATACCCGAGGGGTCACACAAGGAGGAATGGTGGGGCCGCGAGGTCGAGCAGGATGAATTTTGCCAGCACATGCCTTGCGAGCCCCTTGAATCATATGCTCGAGATGCGCCCATTCAAAATGTTAACTCAGAAACATATCTTATCGTACATCCGTCATCAGGACTGATTTGTGTCAGTAGACAGCACCAATTGCACCGCGTTACAGGTGGCTTTTTAGATTTGCATTCGAGGAAACTGTGGATCAATTTAAGTCTGTCTCTGGCTCCCCGCACTTTCACGAAATGTATCAATGCGGCGCTCGTTCCATTGAAAATGAACGGTGTGTGTGTTTTGAATTACCTCAGCAATTGGTTATTCCTAGCCAATCATAGGCACTACTGAGCTTGCTTCTTTGTCATATGGAAAGTCTGGTCTAATGTCAACTGGGCGAAAAGCACACTTTTCCCCAGCCAGTAAATCTCCTTTTTAGGAGTTCATGCGTGTGCACCTCATAACGAGTGTGTACAGACCATTCTTCGGTGTCTGTTTCAGTTCAAAACTGAAAAAACATTACCATTGAAGTCATTTCATTTTCATGTGCATTGCGGTAACTCGCCACTGTCTGGCTGTTCTAGCACCATGGACAGCGCCAGCCTTCTTCTAACAGGGTGTTATGCTGGGTCAAGTTTTCAGAAAGAAAGTGCTGACCACAAATGCATCCAACACAGGTTAGGGCATGGTGTTTAATGGAAGCCCGACTTTCGACACCTGGAAACAGGTGCGAAACAGCCGTGACACGTCAACCGCCTAGAGCTACTGGCTGTCTTTCTAGCTTTGAGAGCTTTTCTTTCTGATATTATGAATCACCACATTCTGATTCTTTCGGACAACACAACAGTAGTGGTGTATATATGTCGCTATGACACGCTGGCCCACGAATGGCCCCCGGTAAACCTCCATTCTGTCATAAGCATTGTCCAAGTGGACATGGAAACAGTTCTGTTAATTGAGCCGAAATGGCCCAATCAGCCATGGTTTCCGGATATTATAGAGATGTTATTCAGCTCGCCATGGGAAATACCACTGAGGAGGGATCTCCTCACTCAGGCGCAAGGCACAGTCTGACATCTCCAGCCCAAGCTGTGGAACCTGCATGTGTGGACCCTGAACGGAGCGCACTAAACACGCCAGAACTGACGCATTCAGTTATGAACACTATTTTACAGGCCAGAGCACCGTCCACGAGATGCCTCCACACACTAAAATTGAATATGGTCACTGATTGGTGTCTTTCACATGGCAAAGACCCAGTAAACTGCCCCATACATGAAATTCTCATATTTCTTCAAGAGCGAATAGATGCAGGACTCACTCCGTCAATGCTCAAAGTTTATGTGGCGTCTATATG
Source organism: Myxocyprinus asiaticus (assembly GCF_019703515.2). Taxonomy (NCBI): domain Eukaryota; kingdom Metazoa; phylum Chordata; class Actinopteri; order Cypriniformes; family Catostomidae; genus Myxocyprinus; species Myxocyprinus asiaticus. Next base: position 7,797,699 of record NC_059391.1, read on the forward strand.
TGCGTATCACGCACCTGAAGCCGGTGCCACTATACGCAAACATGATTTAATCCTAAAGTTCCTTAGAGGAGCAAGGCGATTAAATCCACCTCCGCTGGCTACAGTCCCGACTTGGGATGTAACTTTGGTCCTAAAAGCACTCGCAGGGCCCCCCTTCGAGCCTTTGGACTCTGTTGATTTGTGCATGCTCTCCATTAAGACCGCACTACTGCTGGCTCTGGCATCAGTAAACCGGGTCGGTGACTTACATGCACTATCAATTGACAATTAATGTCTGGAGTTTGGCCCCTGTCTTTAAAAAACCACTGTCAAACCCAGAAAAGGCGATGTGCCTAAGGTTCTAACCACGCCCTTCAGAGCGCAGGTGGTTCACCTTCAAACTTTCTCCCTCCTCCATTTAATTCGGATGAGGAACAATCCTTGCATTTATTATGACCTGTGCAGGTGCTACATGCATACGTTGAGCACACCCGCCAGTTCAGACTGTCTGATCAGCTCTTTGTGTGCTATGGAGGACGCACGAAAGGAATGCCTGTCTCCAAGCAAAGACTTTCTCACTGGATCGTCCATGCGATTGCCCTGGCTTATGAGTCACAGGGTAAGAAATACCCAACTAAAGGCATGGCCTCCTCATGGGCATGGATGAACGGTGTGTCTTTTCAAGACATATGTTTTGCAGCAGGATGGTCTTAAAATACATTTTTACAACCTAGAAGTAACGTCTCTGTCTTCACAAGTCCTCGCTGTTTAGAGCGCTTGCTATTTCATTTGCCAAAAATATACTTATGTCCCTCCCCTTAAGTATGGGCTCCCCATCATTTTACATAACCACCTGCATCAGGCCGTTGTAATTTACCAGAAAGTCACATGCACTTTCATTATAAATAAACTCCCTTCCTGACTGGGTTCGTGAAGCGGTTAATTCATACTATATGACAGTAGTTCATATATTCATTCTGAGTGCTCCCCTCCTGGCCCAACATGAGGGTCACTCACTTGCGGCATACTCATGTCGGTCGCCGTCCCACTGGACTGCAGCGTCATGTTTCCTCTCTGGAAGTTTATGTCGTGTAGTGCGGCTGATGGAATTCTGTTCCCTATATGCGTTAGCACGCAATGTTAAGTGTACTGAGTTGTAAGGGAATGTCTCAGTTATGTACGTAGCCTCGGTTCCCTGAGATGAAGGGAATGAGACATTGTGAACGCTGGCCGCACGACAAGACTCAGAGTTCTTCTGAGGTGCGAGCGATGCGCTCCTTGTCCCTCAGTCAGAAAATTCTGAGGAATGGTGTTTGTGCACCTGCTTTTATAGCGGACAGCTTTGCACCTAAAAAGGCGGGGCTCAACACCATAGCCAATATTACAATATTGGCGTTATTGTAGAGTGGTTTGTAGTAGTGTGGAAGGACAACTCCCCATATGCATAAGTACGCAATGTCTCATTCCCTTCATGTCTCAGGGAACTGAGGTTACGTACTTAACCGAGACGTTCTATTCACTTTCACACAAATCACAACTACAACGGCTTATTATGACTTTATAAATACTTTTCACACTATTACACACTACACACTGATATCGAAACACTAACTATAACACTTAATTTGAAAAGTGATACATTTTAACACTTGTATTATAGACTCACCTACATTTACACACTTATTCCAATGTGATTAGCTTCCTTGGTAGCTCACCTGATGGAGAGTTGGACTTTGGACTCAAAAGACCATGGTTCGAGCCCAGCCAAACACATGAGAAAAAAGTGTCAGAGAAGCCCCACGAAATGACCTGGTTGCTTCAGAAAATGTGCTTTGAATGTCACATTTGCTTTTAGGACACTATTGGTTAGGTTTAGGTTAAAGGTGCACTCAGTAATTTTTTCCCCATTAAAAAAGTTTTACTCTAATTTAAATGAATTGTAATTTTGAAACATATGCATAAAATTGTGATAACTCACATGAGATGAGGACTCTAGTCAGATCAGTAACCTTATAAAAGCTGTTTTATTCTATGTGGGGCAGGGGCGCTCTCATGGGGGATGCCATTTTAGAATCACATGACCAGCTGAATACTACTCACAGTAACCGTCTTGTTATTGGACACTTGCACTCTTGGATTAAATTAATCATGGCTGATTATGAATAATGAATTTCTACAATGGCATCTGTAACTGAAAACAATTGATTTTGAATTATGCTGCATGCATACCACAAGGTGTCAATGTGAGTCCAAGACGACACAAAACGTTAGAGAGGTCAGGTTAGGGAGGTGCGTTTAATCATTGAAACCTCCATCTAATATTCACCTTAAAAACCTTGTCTGATTACAACACCATTTCACTCGCTTTTGGTGCCCCCTGCTGGATAATTCACTGGGAAACTGCAGCGAAATGTGTTATAAGGCACGTCATTTCGTTTTGCTAAAATGTTGCTATGGTCACGTAATGTTCATGAGATGAGGCTGCAGAAAAAATAATAATGATAAATTATGATATGACCCCTTTAAATTCTGAATTTTGGTTGTGGAAACTGATCCCAAACAGCAATACAGGATACATTTTGTGCTTGTAGTGTATCCTCTTCTAGTGTGTTCAGTGTTTAACATTTATGTTATGAATGGCTGTTTAAAAGATGTGATTGTGATTGTGGCTTTGCAATTGTGTATGATTGCAAAGCCACAATCACATCTTACAAAGAGCCATTTTTTTCAGGTAAGACCGGTTATTCAGAGTAATCTTTACATGACATTGAACAGGGTTTACCAAATGGATTAACTCTACATAAAAATATAGTCTACATCAAAATCCTGCCTTGTTCTCAGTCGCACCCAGTCATTCCTATGCAATCATATGTCCATATTGTTTTCTTTGAAAACAGCACTTGGGTAGATCTGATATGGACTGTGCAAAAGGAAGGATCAAACTGAAGGTTATGTAATGCATATACAGTTGCACCAAATAGCATCTTAGTATTTGTGTGTGTGTGTGTGTGTGTGTGTGTGTGTGTGTGTGTGTGTGTGTGTGTTCATTTTGGATGAGGAAGAGTTTGCAGTCTTGAGTCTGTTTCTATTTTGTTTCTTCAGAATGTTTAACCGTGATTGATTGTTAGTCTTCATTGAAGGCCAGTGGTTTTGAGTGTGATATTATGTTACCAAATGACATCCAACTATTAGATATTTACTACTAGATATTTATAGTTATGTTAACCTTAATTATCATTGCAAATTAAAATATGACTGTCTTTGATGAACATCTTTAGACACATCTAACTAGAAAGCAACCAATGATCCAACTAAACAAATTCATTCTCACCATTTCTACATAAAAATTGCTGTGTTTTAACCATGTTCAATCTAATTCAAATCTAAACAGTAAAATAAACAACAGATTTTTGATAAGAAGTGCACTCAGTATTATTTTGTTTCTGTTGCGCTAGCTGATACAAAAATAGTCTTGGACTTTATACTGACACCTATTGGTGTGGATGCAGCATCATGCAAAAAAAAAAAAAAAGTTTGGTTACTTACTGTAATTATGGCTTTTTGCAGCCATGATGTATGCATTCAAAGAATGAAAATGTTACAGATATGGGGGTTACCATGTAATTGGAAAACACCTATTAATGTATTTATGGGCAACACCTTATAATGAGCGGAAAAAAACTGAGTGCACCTTTATAGATCAGAGGCTTTTTAAAGATTGATTTAGAGGTCATGTCAAACTAATGAGACATGTTTTTTAAACACTGATCTGGCTGTACCTTGAATAGTCTATTGAGAAACAGAGAAAGAAGCTGCCATTGATTGTATTAGAGGTGTCAAATATCCATATGGACTGTAGAGTGTTTTCCTTTTCTTGGAAATGAATGAACATTTCCATTTGTATTTGCTGAAAATAAGATGTCTGATTTCCACCTCACCTTCTGACAAACGTCAACTTCTATTTTCATATTTCTTTTGCAGGGATTTCAGAAATACGTAGATGATTTTGATCCATATTCCATGGTACTGTAATCCTTGTGGTTATGTATATCAGCACAAACTGTGCATCCTTATTTAAGCTATAAAGTATATGCTGAGTAGTTGGACACTTAAAACTTGTTTAAATACTCTAGCCTTTGTTTAGCATAGACATGGTTGTAAAGGATCACATTAAAATAACAGATTTAACATAACCCCTGACCTTTTACAGTCTGTAGTCTCTATAACTCTGATCTTTTTTATCACCTGCTCTCAAACTGTGTGTGTCTGTGTTAACAGTTCACAGCTGATCAGATAGCTGGTAGAGACCTGCGACTTTTAAGAATTAAGAAGGTAATGTGAGAATTGAAAATACACATAGAAGGTAATATGAAAATTGAAAATAAACATAATAAGGATTGGTGAAAACCTCACTCTGGTGTATTTCATATTCTATAGGATGGAAAACTTGATCTGGCTATAGAGGGAGGGATAGACTCCCCACTGGGAAAGATTGTGGTGTCGTCTATCTATGAGGGAGGCGCAGCAGATAAACATGGTGAGCCTCACAAAAATAAAACAATTTCAATTGTAAACTTGCAAGCATAACTATTATTATTGATCATATTTAGGGTTTGTTCTAATTTGTTTAAATTGTGGTTTTTGCTACGGACAGGAGCTCAAATCATGTGGCTTGTTAAGTAGAGGGCAAAAACTTTTCTGTAATCATTGAAGGAGAGACCCAAGCCACATCTAGGGATCAGAATATCATACAGACTTGGGGGTGGGTTCTGTTGACTTGGGACAGTAAGCAACCACCTAGCATCCACTCAGAACACACTAGCAACCTTGCAATGTCCTACCAACTACCCAAAACTTCCTAGAAAATGCATTGCAAAGCCCTGGCAGTGGCAACTACCTAAAACATCCTAGCAACATGGCAGCGATTTTTGCATGGGCAAGCACCATGTAAAAATCTAGTTTAATTTTATAGATTCATAATATATATTACTGTCACTTTTATGCACTGTAAACATTTTTTTTTTTTTTTTTGCTATGATGTCAAGTGAAAATAATGACTAATCTTGAATATTTTTGTCTGTTCTCTCAGGTGGGGTTGTGGCAGGTGACGAGATCATGGCTGTGAATGGAAAGATCCTGACAGATGTGACTCTGGCTCAAGGACAGACCTCTCTGACTCAGGCTTGGCACAGTGGAGGGGTATGGCCCTCATTACAATAAAACAACCAGTCAATTCAAATTAGTTGACCTGGTCTTGGGCCAGTAAAAACATTTCATTTGAGTCAATTAGTTTGCAAATGCACATATATAAAAAACTGTAATTATTTGCAAATAAATCGCAACAAATAAAATCCCATTCATTTTCTTCAAGCGCAAATATATTTTTAATGATAGCATATAAACTTTTAAAGGCAGACCTACCGAAAGCGCAGAGGTTGTTAAATGATGATGTATACAACTGCTGAAGACATCAGTCTTTGTTATTTTACATTAATAAAAAAAATAAAAAAAACAGTGCATCCTGAAGAGAAAACATACACCAATCAGAGAGTCACGGCATACAAAGTGCACCAAAAGAGCTCTGCAGCGATCGCCCACTTCAAAATCGAGTTGCTCTTCCTACACTCTCAAACTACTTATACAGTATATTTGCATATATCTTAATATTTTGCAATAAAAAAGTATATTTCTTTGCTTAAAATCAACAGTTTCATGAATCATTAATCGTAATTCGCAATACTTCATGGGATTCATTCCCTCAGTAAAGACGTTAAGTACTCAGACTTTATCTTTTTGTCTTATTTTCAAATACTTTTTTGCTTCAATTAAAGTTTGTAATGTTGTGATTCATATCGGAGCTGGTTGGTTTGGTTTATGGCATAGAACACTTTTATGAAGGATTTTATGAAATCCCTATGGAAAAAAATTAATGGGAAACATCCCGAACCAACATAATTGATAAAGTTGACGGGCACTGTTGCGCTTTATAATCCTTTTTAGACTTGTGCAGAATTTGAGTGCCTATCATTCAGCTACAAGTTAGCTTGTAATCTCAGCCCACATTTAATCATGTTTAAGCCCATTCCACAGATTTCCCACCACAATCAGTGCAGCAAATGTGAAAAAAATGCATTCATTTTATTTTTTAATGACTTTCTTGTTGAAACAACAATCCAAAAAATTGCAAATGATCATAGACACAAATTTTCAGTGGTTGATGTCCTGTGGGTTTGACGGTTTGTGTTTATTGATAGAAACAGAAAGGAAAAGAAAAGCTGTGCACATAGTATGTTGCTGTGATGGTTACTGCAGCAAGCAGCATGAAAAATAAATGAAGAGTGAAGGAAATGATGAGCAAATGTTGCAACAAATTGTGCCAGGGTGCATTGTGCTTCTCAAGACAAGCTGAAATGTCGATGAGACACATTATGTGAATATGAAGGTGGAGTTTTAAGTAGAGTAATGAGATTCAATGTGCATTTCATTAATGGAAATTAAATGTGTGGGAGGCAAAATCACTGACCACGTCTTCTGTTGTGTGCTAGAATTTATTTTCATTTATAGAAAATGCCTACTTTTGTGTATGTGCTGGTATGGACATGGGTGATTCTCATTAATGTGTATATATATATATATATAATGACATTTTGCTTAAAGAAAATTAAGCCTACTTTTAGGACCATTTGATTTTTTGTGTTACATCATATTCTGGATACTTTTTACCAATTTTACCAATCGGTTTTACTATTTTTACAATGAATTATAACTATTAGAATTATAATACTGCTAATTTTAAGTATTAAAATATAACATTATTAAATATCAATATAATAATTATAATTTTTTATACCATACTTATACATAGTTAATACATTTATAGTTATAATATAATTGTATAATATAATTGTATAATTATATTAAATAAACAAGATTTTTTACATTGTGAAAATATTTTCAAATACTTAGGCACATGTACCACCCAGTTTTACTATTTTTTACAATGAATTATAACTATTAGAATGATAATAATTAATATAATAATTATTTTTTACATTATTATAATTATATTATATAAAATTATTAACATAATTATATTATATTATATTAACATAACTATAGTTATATATACTGTAGTTAATATAGTTATATTTTTATATTATATAATTATAATATTATAATACTGTATAATATGAAAGAATGTAAAATATTAATATAATAATTATAATGTCAATATATTATTAATTATAACTACTCCCATTGTTTTCAGTTATGATTTCTGTAATCAATAATGATTACTCATTATCCGTAACACAGTCATTTATTTTAATGCAAGATAAAGATGCTATTGTACTTTTATTTATTTGTATCATTATTAAAATCACTGAAAATGAAGGGCAGTACCAAGGGAGTACTATTATGATGTATAAATACTTTACTATTTATATCATATATATATATATTATTTTTACATTGCAGTAAAAAGAATATCATGTTATTTCACAATGCTTTAATGAGAATCGGGGGTATAATGTGCGTAACTGTCATCAAAATAATCTCAGAATATAAACCTTTTTAATGGCCCTGAAAATAGGTGTAATTTCCTATGTGTGAAATATTATTTCTTATTTATTTATTTTGGTTTAGGAGTAGGACCAGGACATTCTCTTTACAGGTTTCGTGAAAGTCTTGATTGATTGATTTTTGCCTGTTTATGTGTGTATGCAGGATTGGATTGACCTGGTGATCGCAGTGTCACCACCGAAGGAATATGAAGATGAAGTGTACGTATAGTTAAATTGTTCTTTATAATATACAATCCCCAAGGAAAAACACACCACACACATTGACAGCTCCAATAATGTCAGTTCACTTGACTACAGCATTAGGTATTATGTGAAGAAAAGAAAATTGTGTAAATGGCTCTTCATAGTGAACCTATCATCTGCTGTATGTCTTCAGTCCTAAAGCAGCATCAGTCAGACCCACTGCCAAAAAAAAAGGTTTCCAGGGCAGTGCCCCTGTGTACAGACTGGGCTACGTCCTTCAGATGAGGTCTCCGCATCCCCCTCTTTGATCAGCCACTACCCCAGTGGTAAAAAAAATAAAAAGAACCCTCTAAACCCCCAAACCTCCTGTGCACTTCTGAAGTGAACGTTTGTATCATGTACATGTGACACTCTCTTTGTTAATCCCACCCATCTCTTTGGAAATCCACCTGTGCCATCCAAAATGATTGGGAAGTGCTGTTATAATAAAAAGAAATGATTCTCGGTTGATGTTCAAGACTAAAAATATTCTTTCTCCATTGTTGAGAGATGTATCACAAAGCCTACGCAGTAGTTCTGATTGATGTTGTTTAAAGGGACTGTTACATGTCTCGACTTGTGCGTTGATCATTGCTTCTTTGATCTGTCCTTTACTACAGCATGTTGCTATGAAGCTAGCACAATTTTAGTCTGAATTCATGAAAGGTTCCTCCACTGGTTCCCCAGCCACAAAATCTGAGACAAAAACAAAGCGTATATGGAGGGATTTAGCATTTGAGCATCATTATTGCTTGAAGACACTATTTGCTGCACTACCCATAATGGCCTGCTGGTTGCAGCAGTTAGTAATGGTGCATTTGTGTCAGCGTGTGATGTTTCCACATCCTGAGAACCAGTGCAGTGACATACTCTTCTTTCATGTTTATATATAGGTTTCATATATACAGTAGCAACATGCATGTTTAAGTGTTACTTTACTGTATAATTCCTTTTCCTTCCTATGTGTGCACCTGTTTTTCAGCAATTATAAATGAAATATTGTATATGATTCCTTGCAATCAGACTGATCTCTCTTTTCATAGGACATTCTTTTAAGGACCAACCTTATACGAGTACAAAGGATCACACTAAACAGAAGATGCATGCATGGGAATCAAGAGTCATTCATTAGCTGTCTTTATAATTTTGCAAAGCACATAATTCACAGTCACGTTTCACACGCAAATGCATTATTTACAAGCTTTAGAAAACAAGCATGTGCAAAAGCATGTTTTGGAAATAAATCTATAAGGGCCATATTTTGTTCTTTTTAAAGTAATAAACATGTATTAACAAACGTGTGTTTTTGCTTTTTGCCTTTATGCTGCACATCTAAGGTTCTTCTGATGCATGTGTATCAGTTGAGCCCTTTGTTTTGAGTTATAAGTAGGCGGCAGTGTGGTATTATGCTCTGATGACGACATCCTCAGCTGCCATGCTGATTGGCCAATTCTCACTACCAATTCCACACCTGTAGAATTTGGCCCATTTACCAGTTGTGAATGATTTCTAGATCACTTTCGAGCATGACTGGTGTTAGTCAAGGGCAGTACTTAATCCCAACCTTTTAAAAAATATGTAGGCTATTCCATCCAAATTTATTACAAGTATGAGAAATTTTGTTATGTTTTTATGCTCTTAAAATCAATAGCGGAGGCATATTTGTTACGGCATTCTCCCATTGTGTATTTGATTGACAAGTAGTCGCATTGTTATGCTTGATCGATGATTGATCGCTCATGGCGCGTGACTGAATGAACTGGATTCCTCGCGAGCAACTTTCAAATCGATGTTCGGGAATTTCAAACGGTCGGATTGTTTCGACGCTCCTTTCAGCACCTTGGTTAGTTCCTCCGAGGAGAAATCGGTCCCTATGGCACAACCGCGGACAAATGTCAGTTCTGTTTTGTTACCGACCTATTTCCATTTGAGTTAGACGCTTATATTGGACGTCAAGGTCCCTGGACTGGGAAAATCTTCACATGAGGTGGCGGTTTTGGAAACAACTGGAATTTCGAGATGATGATCACGCGCTACAGACCGGTATGCAAGTTCATCTTTTGATTTATAGGCTATAAAATGGTCGTCATAAGTAATAGTTGAAACTTCATCATCACAAACATACTGCTAATCAATCTCAAAGCATTAAGTGGTATATTGTATTGTTTGTAATTCGTTTATTGATTGTTTTTCGACGGTTTTATGTCCTCCTGAAGGTGTTTGGAAAGCTGCACGAAAGCTTTTTCTAACACATTGCTTGCAGCCTTGTCAGAGAAAGATATTGTAACATTTAGTTAATCAAATGCCATTTTATAACGAACCGATGCTAGAAAATTCAGGGTCTAACGCGCATGCGCAGTGCGTTGGAAAGCCTAATTTGTTTCACTGGGGTAAAAGCAAATGATCAACAGCTCAATATACTTCAGCCTCTCCAGCCACAAATAATTTCTCTTTTTTTCTTGCGTAATACAAGTGTAGGTGTGTGTCAGAGAGAAAGACGGAAAATGAAAGAAACACAGACAGTCTCAATTGTACAAAAGTCTATTAACGAACGACTGGTCTTGGTCTCTCTCATGGTACAGTATCATCTGAAGTGCAGAGAACATCATTTCGGTGAATCTCATTAAAAGGTAAAAAATAAAAATAAATGATTTGCATAAGGAATTAACACTATTTTAGGGCCAATTAATTTAAATTAAAGCCAGTACAACAAATACCATGAGGTATTATTAATATATAAATAATTTGCAATTTAATAATATCAAATGTTGTTTTTTTGTTGTTGTTGATTTTTTTTTTTTTTTTTTTTTTTATTATTATTTATTTATTTTTTACACATTATGGTACAGAGAAAGACAATTTTCTGCATACCAGAAATTAGATTTGGGAAGAAAATGTGCTGCTATTTTTTTGAAAGTAACACTTTACAATAAGGTTGTATTTGTCAACATTAGTTAAAGCAACACTATGTAACACTTTTTTGTTAGAAAATAACAAAATGTTATTAATGAGAGAGTGCAACAAAAATCCATCTTCCAAACCATGTCTTTTCCTAAATACACTTTGATAAACCTATAAGAATGATTTATATTTTAGAGCTGTCGAGACGGATTTAGTGGGAAATTGCACACATACGTCATTCACCCTTGCGTGTTGACGTCATATCTGTACACAGAGAAAATAAGCTCCGGCTACTGTAGCACGTGTGTGGGAATAGCGTGAACTTGAAAGTTTGTTGTCACAACGAACAAGAAAAACTGACCATGGATCATTGGAGAAGGCAAACCTCTGGGGAATCACCGACTTGGCTTTTAAGAGGTGGCGACAACTCTGAGATCTGAAATGATTTAAAAGCGACCCAGAGATGGCTTTTTTCTTACTCAACAGGTAAGATATTTAATTGATATTGTTTATATATAAATATGAATAATGTCTGTGTGTGTGTAGTGACATACAATAATTATACTGTAATCGGTGCAGAACATTTCACTTGCTAGCACACGTATGTATTTTTCTTTATAATTGCAATAATTTATATAAATAAATCCTTTAGTCTTAGGCTTGCCAAGGACATGTGAGTCTTGAAATGATGTTGACCACTGGTTGGTAACAATGACAATCTATAAATTAGTTACTGTCGTGGTCTGTTTGGCCAGAATATTCTGCAGTTATAAAAACTTTACAACGTTTGACCTTATCAGACTAGCAATCATTATGTCTAATGTTAACAAACGTTGCCTAACTTTTGTAACGTCGTTTATTTCAAAACATCAATGTTTCCAATAAGTCAAAACAACAGCATAAGATATGGCACTTACCTGCTCAGATGACATGTTTTCAGATATCCGTCTTTTCCTTTCTTTTGTTATTTATTTGTCCATTCGCTCTGATAAGATGTCCTGTATCCAGTGTACACCGATGCCTCGAACCACATTCATCCACGCAGAGGAGCACAGCCAAAGCACAATTTTCATAATTACCAAAACAATGTTCTTCTGCAAGACACATGCAGTTTTATTTTTAATCGCTAGAGGGCCAAAAGTTACATAGTGTAGTTTTAACTACATCACATGTAGAACATGTACTAATGCATTTTTAAATTGAAAGTTGAATATGCTACATTAGTTAATGCATTATGAACGAACATTATTCAACAATGAACAATGGTATTTTTTTTTATAAAATAACATCAACCAAGATTAAAAATAGCTAAATATACATACATATACAGCTCTGGAAAAAATTAAGAGACCACTCCACTACCACCCCTGAAGTCGTGAATTCGAATCCAGGGCGTGCTGAGTGACTTCAGCTAGGTCTCCTAAGCAACCAAATATTTATTTCTGAGCTCTTCTCAAGTTAAAACATTAATATTGTGTTATTTAAAAATGCATATGAACTTGTTTTCTTTGCATTATTCGAGGTCTGAAAAGACCAGTTATCATTTTCTGCAAATAAATGCTCTAAATGACAATATTTTTATTTGGAATTTGGGAGAAATGTTGTCAGTAGTTTATAGAATAAAACAAAAATGTTCATTTTACTCAAACACATACCTATAAACAGTAAATCCAGAGAAACTGAACATTTGGAGTGGTCTCATAATTTTTTTACAGAGCTGTGTATATATATTCTATTGATTCTGGGGTGAAATATAACCTGGATTTGTCTTAAGTTAATTAGAATTCATGAGATCCACACATTTATACTGTTAAACAGATACAGAGGTCTCTCTATATCTTGGTGACTTAGAGTTTTAAGTGATTATCAAAGAAAATTTGAAAGAAGATATATATATATATATATATATATATATATATATATATATATATATATATATATATATATATGCAAGACAAAGTACAGTACATGTTGCGGCGTGCCTACAAGTCCAAAAGAAACCATTTGTATCCAAATGCTTACTATATTCATTTTCTTAATGGATTGTAACATGTTTGTGTGTGTGTTACTTTCCTGCTGATGGTGTCAAAGGGCAATTACACATTGCTTTACTGGAACAACATGTTTCACATATATAGAGGCTTCATGAAATCTATAACAGATCACACACCTGTCTGTACTTTCCTTAACCATAGATCAACTTCATAGATCTCCTCCCCAGGACAGCCATGTGCACAAAGGTTCTTTGAGTATGTGTGGGGTGTTATTTTAGTTTAAGGCAGGAAGAAAGATGGGCCGCAGTCCAGTGGCGGATTTAGGCATGGGTTGCATGGGCAGTATCTTGCGAGGGGGGGAGGGGGTGTTGTCTTGCTGTCTTGCGTCAACAACTTTGGGGGCGTGTTGAAGCGTTTCGCCCAGGGTGCCATACAAGCTAGAACCGCTACTGCCGCAGTCCCTACATGCTCTAGGTCTAATTTCAGTGTGGATCAGGTAACCAGTCTAGACACAGAGAAGTGTAATTCTTCTAACTTTACATTTACTTTTAGTCAACACAGTGAATTTGAGAAGGTACTTATTAATTTTTTTTATTTTTATTTTTTTATAACCACCTCCACTTTGAAATGTCATGGTCGCAGTAGTCCAACAATGGAATTTCCTTTCCGATCTGATGTGAAAATAGAGTCAAATTGAATGCTAATGTGTCATCAATGCTGACTGGACAGATAAAGATACATGAATTTTAAAAGGATTTGGGATCTTGATAATGGATCTTTGACACATTTGGCTCAATAAATCAGAAACTGTAAATAGCATTCTAAACTAGATTTTTAAATTTCCTTAAGAGCTTGCTGTCATGATGCTAGAGTAGGGTTTTAATAGGTCGTTGCAAGGGTGTTCTTGGTCGTTACAAATAGCGGTTGGCCGATTTATCGGTTTTACAGATTAATCGGGGTCGATTGTTGCTTTTTGGAACTATTGTTATCGGTAAAAATCTATGCTGATAGTTGTTTTTATCATTTCAAAATAAGAGTCCCAGTGTGTTTCTTGTTTGTATATAGTTAAATGTCCCGTGTTATGCACCAAATCTAAATTTTTTGTCTGGTTATTATTGGGAATTTGGTTGAACAATAAACTGCATCTGGGATTTTATTAATTTAGGACTCTTTGTCTGTACCCATTATAGTAAGGAAAGAATAAGAATTTTTTTGACATTCTATAAATTGATTTGAAAAACAATCAGCCAATTAATCGGTTATCAGCCTTTCCCACCATCTTAGTTATCATTATCGGCAAAATCCACCATCCATCATCATCGGTTGACCTATAGTTGCTACTGTAGGTGGTTGCTTATATGAAGAAGTCAAAAGAGTCCACCCTAAGATATTCTGGTCCCTCCTGCCAGGCGAAATTATCCAATCACTTAGAAATGTATTAGAACACCTCTCAGTGATGTTAGTCACAGAATTGCTCAGGTCCCTCCCTCAGTGTAGATGGGATTTAAAAAAATAATAATTATTGTTCACTGTAGGCACATTCTGTGCCAGCTCAACCAGTGGTCCTAGGCTCAAAATGTTGTTTTTGATCTTTTTTAATTTTTATATTAATTGCCATGGGTCAATATTTACTGAGTAATCCATTATTTTGTAGAGGGGGGTCAAAATGTAAATTTTCACCTATGAATCGGAGCAACACTACAGGTAAAAATATAATAATAATAACTTTAGAAAGGTGTCAGCATAATTATTATTATTATTTTATTTTTTGACACGGAGACAGGTAGGTCTATAACTAAAAATCAGTCAACCTCAGCACCATTTGTTGCACTATATGCCAATAGTGTGAGTCTAAAAATGGGGGAATATTACTTTTCTGGGAAAAAGGGTAAATCCTTTTCTGTCCTCGAGAGACTTTGAGTGATTCATTCATTTATCTCATCTAGCCTGGATTACTGTAACTCCCTCTATATCAGTGTAAACCAATCTCGCTTACAAATTGTCCAAAATGCTGCCGCCCGTCTTTTGAAGGGCGTACGCAAATACTAAAATATTACTCCAATTCTAGCTTCACTTCACTGGCTGCCGGTTCGATACAGAGTTGATTTTAAAATATTATTGTATACAAATCTTTAATTTAGCACCCCCGTATCTGACCTATTATGCCTACACAATCCCTCAAGATCCCTAAGATCTGGGGACCAAAGATTGCTTTCTGTTCCCAGATCGGGTTTGAAGCCAAGAGGTGACTGCACCATTTCTATAGCTGGCCCTAAACTCTGGAACAGCTTGCCTTGGTATATCAAATCTGCACCTTCATTATCTATTTTTAAAACTATGCTTAAAACTCATTTCTTTTCATTGGCTTTTATAACAGCGTGATTTTGTATTCGTTCTTTTCTCCATCATTTTATATATTTATCTTAATTGTTCTTATTATGTTTGATGTTTTACAGCACAGTGGTCAACTACTGTTGTTTTAATTGTGCTATATAAATAAACATGGCATTGACATAGTTTTTTCCAAAGTTGAAGTGCATAAAACTCATAAAGTATTAAAGATATCTTAAAATACTTTGAGGTTGTGGAACAAACTTTCCTTTTTGATTCTTCATTTTAAAGGCCCTAAAAGTTTGAATCACAGAGATATTGTGCTCTCAATGTGGCTCCAACTAGAAATGTACCTTAATTTATTCACATAAAAACAATAAAAAAAAAGAAATCTAAATTCAAGAGAACATATGTGGCTCTACAGTTAGTGCAATCTGTACATCTGCAAAGCTCTGGAATACAGCATCAGGCTGCCTGATCTTATGAACATTACGTGACCATGGCAAAATTTTTGCAAAACAAAATTACGTGCCTTATAGCACATTTCTCTGCAGTTTCCCAATGAAATGTCCAGCAGGGGGGCGCCAAAAGCGAGGTAAATGGTGTCGTAATAAGCTGAAAATTATACCTCCCTAACCTAAAACATTAACCTAAACCTAACCAATAGTGTCCTAAAGGTAAATAAGAGGTGACCAAAACAGACATCCTTACCCTAAACTAACACCTAAACCTAACTGAATGTGTCCTGAAAGCAAATGAAATATGAAAAGCACATTTTCTGAAGCAACCATGTCATTTCGTGGTTCTTCTATGACACTTTGGTCTCACGTGTCAGCTTGCGTGTTGGGCTGGGCTTGAACTGCGGTCTTCCAAGTCCAGAGTTAAATGCTCTATCAAGTGAGATACCATGCAAGCCACATTGGAATAAGTGTGTAAATGTAGGTGAGTCTGTAATACAAGTGTGAAAATGCATCGTTTTTCAAGTGACACGCTAGAGTAAGTGTTTGAATGTAACAAAGCAGTGTGTGAGTAATAGTGCAAAAAATAAGTGTTTATAAAGTCATAGTCAGTTGCACTCATGATTTGTGTGAAAGTGAATAAAACGCACAGTTGTTGTTAAGCCTCTAGTGTTATTTTTTCAGGAAACTGCGGCAAAATGCTGAACGTGCCACGTAAAAGTCAGTTTACAGAAATGTAGTTATAGTAAAAGTCATTCTATGAGACTAGGGTCCAAGCATAATTTTCTTATTATTCTTTTTCTGCCCTAAAAGTGTCTGGGTCAGAGACCCAAGTCTCTATGATATTCTGGTCCCTAAGTTTATTGGGTTTTTTCATCTGTTTTATATCGTCCACTAGTCGAAAAACAACCTATCACTCTGGAAAGTAATAGAAATCATTTCCTCAATAAGTCAGACGATATGAGGTGTCTTTCATGTCTTTTACACACAGATGTGGGACAAGTTAGCAAGCTCCACTAATATTGTCTCTATGTACTGTAGTCATAGACTGATGTATCAGCCAGTTAAATATATTTGGCCATTTAAAAAATATCAGCCAATTAACTGAAGTTTTTACCTCTCCTTTGTGGCAGTTACATAGCTAGATGTCCTTCAGCCTCCTCATAGGTTCTCTTTGTCTCTTGAATTTCCTGCAAATCTAATTAAAACAGTCCTGAATATAGTGAGTCAATTCACTGCTCATTACCATGTGAGATGTTCTAGTGCCATGGCGTGTGTATCAGCTTTTGATGCCCCTGAAGTCCTGTTATCTCCCCTCCTCCCCTCTCTACATCATCCTGTCTCTCGCTCCCCCCCTCCCACAAGCTCTGCTTCTCATACACACACTCCACCATACAGCTATCCTCCTACAAGGTCAACACTTTGCTTCAGATCACCACAGAAACCACAGCTAAAGCAGATCGTGTGCCTAGTTCATCCGCTTGTTTGTGCACTTATGGAGATGCTTTTTGTTTTTTGTCTGCCATTAAGCTGTAGTTATTAAAAGCATGCCCGTGAGTCGTGGCTTTGCCGGTGGAATGCGATGCAGACGTCCCCTTGTCGGAGAGAGGCTGTTTGGATGTCCTGATTCCATGCAGAACTGGACCTGTTTTTGCTCTGTGCCTGTGCTGTGACTCACTTCGGCGCAAATCGTCCACCTACAGCAAGGATGTAACACTTTTCGGCAGCCAGCATCCATCTGTTTGCTCTAGTAACAGATTATGCTCTGAAAGTGTCTCTTTACCCCTCTTCTTTTCCTCTCTTGCTCCCTCTATCTCTGTCTTTCTTCTATCGGCTCCCCTCAGAGACCCAATACCACCATGTCCTTGGCATTCTGCGGCAACGACAACAACTCAGCAGCATACAACGTGGATGCTGGTGTCCTAAACAACGGCTGCTTCCTGGATGCCCTCACAGTGGTGCCGCATGTCTTCCTACTCTTCATCACCTTTCCAATCCTCTTCATCGGTGAGTGTAACAGACAGGTGAGCACTAGAACATGCTTGTTGTGTCACAAAACCAAATGAATGGAATGTTCAACACCTCTATATTTTACTCAGTTTAATTAAGAATCAACAG
Organism: Myxocyprinus asiaticus; assembly: GCF_019703515.2. NCBI lineage: Eukaryota > Metazoa > Chordata > Actinopteri > Cypriniformes > Catostomidae > Myxocyprinus > Myxocyprinus asiaticus. The sequence continues at coordinate 7,815,285 of NC_059391.1, forward strand.
CAGGTTTTTGTTTGTCCCCTTTAGAGGTGTACTGCATCGTTAAGGGGGATATTTTGTTTGTGGAAACATCACAGAAACCGGACAGGGAATTATTAATACGCTCTTTGAAATTCATATTTGTACATTTGCCTCATTCATTGCGAAGATAAACACTGCATAATTGATTTGCACTTGAGCAGTGAATTGTCCAAAATATGATTTGGACAACCACGTAGGGAGCTTGGGATATATTCTGTCAACCCGCAGTGGTAAACATTTTTATTTTAGACATACAAATGTGACCTTAGATGTGGAATGTACAGCGCAGGAGCTGAAGCCATCAACCTGTCACAGAGTCGAGTTACAGGAGGCTCCCTTTGCCATATTAAAAGTCAGACCAACATTAAACTATCCCATTAATGTGTCAGTGAACTAACTTGCCAATCAAACCTGTCCCTAACCCTCATACTTTGTAATAGGCCTGAGTGAAAATGTGATCTACATTTGAATTATTAAAATCTATGCCTTTTTTTTTTTTTTCAGTCGATGTATGAAGATTCCTGCTAATCATTATTTCCCATCCTGCAGTCATCACTTTATGCTGAGTTTCTGCTAAAAACGCTTCTTTGGAATACTCAGTACGCCAAATCAATATTTAATTTAATCTGAAACAAACCAGAAACAAAACAAAACATACTTTGTAATATACAGAGTTTCTGCTGAAGTAGCTTACTATGGAAACTCAGTTTAACAAATCTTTTTTTTTATTTTTTATTTTTTTATGGAATCTGACTCTGAATCCAAAATAAAACGAAACGAAACAAAGTAAAATGAAACAAAAAAAATAAAACAAAACATTCTTTGTAATACAGTGAAATATTGCTGAATTATCTTACTATGGAAACTCACTTTATCAAGTCAATATTGATATATGAATGGAATTCGAATGTGAATCTGAAACTAAACAAAACATACTTTACAATATGCAGAATTTCTGCTGAACTAGTTTACTATGGAAACTCAGTTTAATAAATACATTTTTAATGGAATCTGAATCTGAACCTGATACAAAATGAAACTAAGCAAAACTAAACAAAGCAAAATGAAACACTTTGTAACATGCAGAGTTTCTGCTGAACTAACTATGGAAACTCCTGCGCCAAGATTTCTGAAGCAATATTGAATGGAATTTGAATGGGAATTTGAAACTAAACTAAACTGAATGAAACATACTTTATAATATGCAGCGTTTCTGCTGAACTAGCTTACTATGGATACTCAGTTTAAAAAATACATTTTGAATGGAATCTGAATCTGAAATGAAAAAAAAAAAAAACCAAAACAAAAAAAAACATACTTTGTAATATGGTGAGTTTCTATTGAACTAGCTTACTATGGAGATTAAATTTACTGGATCAATATGAAATGGAATCCGAATGTGAATCTGAAACATAATGAAATGAAACCAAACATAATGTGCAGAGTTTCTACTGAACAAGCTTCATATGTAAACTCAGTTTAATAAATACATTTTTAATGGAATCTGAATGTGAAACAAAATGAAACATACTTAGTAATATGCCCAGAACTGCTGAACTTCCTTACTATGGAAACTCAGTTTAATGAACCCTTTTTGAATGGAATCTGAATCTGAACCCAATACAGTTTCTGATGAACTAACTAACTATGGAAACTCAGTTTACCAAAGCAATAATTAATGGAATTCGAATGGGAATCTGAAATTAAACTAAATTAATTAAATGAAACATATTTTACAATATTGCTGAACTGGCTTACTATGGAAACTCAGTTTAACAAATCAGTTTTTAATGGAATCTGACTCTGAAATAAAAAAAAAAAAAAAAAAAAAAAACATATTTTGTAATATGGTGAGTTTCTACTGAACTAGCTTACTATGGAAACTCCGTTGAGCTGAATTAGTTTTGAATCTGAATCTGAATCTGAATCCGATACAAAATTAAATTAAATGAAACTAAACAAAACAAAGCAAAGTGAAACACTATGTAACTGTTTATGGCTCAGTTTACCAAAGCAATATTGAAACGAATCAAATAAAAACGAAATTAAACTGACGAAACATATACAGTATATTTGAATTTTATCATTTCAAATGTAATCAAATCTTGAAGTTAGTGCCAATATCAAACCTTTTTATGTAGGCAGACTTATAGCTACTGTAAACGATTTTGGCACCACAAAATGTGTTGCAAATATTAAGTGTTTCCATACAGGTTAACCAAATGCTTCCCCTGTCTGACATTGTTCAATCAAACATGTAGTCCCATCCCAAACTTATGCCATTTGCAGAGAGCCGTCTCCGAGTTTTCTGATTGGCCAACACATGAAGGCTGTTGTCAGATTCTGTTTTTTACTATTCACAGTGCCTTGGGCTGTCACAGAGACAAAAAATTATTTCACAAGACACCTATTTTAGTGATACCTGTCAGGTAGGGACAATTTATGAGTGGAATTTAAAAAAAAATTTAATATGCAATATGTGTTGTTGCTGGTCTGGTATCAGCTTCCCTACATCCCTAATACGTCCCTAATATCATGTTCTTCAGGATATCAAGGGCAAAATCTGATCCTGTATTATTGCAACAATTCTTCAAGCACATTAATGTATATGACCAAATAATAAGCTACACATTTCAACATGTTGGCTTCTAGGTATGGTGATGTATGAACAATTTATTCTTCAAGGATAGTTAGCATTGCTTTCTGTCAGAGAGAGAAATATGGGTGGTTGCTGCAAGCTATGTACAAATGTTAAATCATTGTACTGTAGGCTGGGGAAGTCAGAGCTCCAAGGTGCACATCCATCACAGCACTTGGCTGCATTTCCCTGGACACAACCTCCGCTGGATCCTCACCTTCATCCTGCTCTTCGTCACCGTGTGTGAAATCGCTGAGGGCATCGTGTCTGACGGGTGAGATCTATCTGTCTGTCTATCTGTCTGTCGGTCGGTCGGTCGTTCTTTCTGGCTGTCTGTTTATCTACACTAACAAAAAAGTACCATGGTACTAGCATGGTTTTATTGATATTTTACCATGGTAATACTGTGGTTTTTGATATATAAACACCAGGATACATGTGGAATATTATAATCATTTAGTAACATGCTACTGGATATATCAAGTACAATAGTATTACAGTCACATTACCATGGTACTGCTGTAGTGCATTTTGTACATTGGTATATACCAAATTTCTTAAAACACAATATTTCTCATATTCAAGTTCAAAGTCTTTTTTTTACTTTGGGGTGGGGGGTGGGGGGGTGGGGGTGGTAAACAAGTGATCTTACCGTCTGAAAACAGCAAAAAGTTAAAGCAGAACTTTTTGTAAAATGTAGGCATAAGTAGTTTGGAATTATATTTTATTCGTTTTTCTGAAAAATATAAGCATTGAAACAATTTTGTTTCATTTTCGTCGCTCGTTATTTTACAATGGAGTAACGCCTGTTTCCCAAACCAGCACGTAAATCACTCGTTATAAAGTAGAACTTAAGTGCTTCGTTATGGGAGCTGTCCAGTCCAAATTGGTGCTGATCACTTTAGCCAGTATGTCCAGGAGTTGTCTTCTCAACATGAAAATAATGTGGAAATACTAACAAACATGGAAGTTGTTTGCAACCTTGTCAAGGCGCTAAAATGTATTAACTATTACAGAATTTAATTAAAGAAATAATGATGTCTTTATTTAGACAGAGTTTCAGATATACAGATGCTCAATCATAGAGATTAATGAAAGTGACGCAATAAATGCATGTAACATGAATGTACACAATGTGAATCATAAGGGGCTCTCACGTAGCCTAAAGTTTTGTTACTTTGCCTGGAAACTGAAAAAATGCACACAGAACAGGATTCAAATGACGGGCATCAGTATTGAACTACTCATAGACCTATCTAAATAATAACAGATCATCTGGTTAGAGTTCAAGGCACTGTGCACTTGTAGCCTTACTGCCGTTATACAGCGTCAAATTTGTTACTGCCTTGCAAAAAGACTATAGGTGAGTCGATTTGAACCAGCCACTGGAGGAAGGAAGAAGAGGAGGAGGAAGAGAGAGAGGGAATCTCTCATTGCACACTCTCACTCTAATCTCCTTTGTAGCCTAACTTAAATAATTATACCTAAATAAATAATTTAAATATGGTAAATATTTAAATTATTTATTTAGGTATAATTATTTAAGTTTTAAACTGCATGGTCACATTACTCACATATGTCTTCTTAAATAATCTGATTAATAAGAACATATGGTCTTTTTATTGCCATTACAATTATGATTATCAAAGAAGGCTAATATAACTGTCAGGTGTATTTTGTTGATTCATGTCTTTTATTTTGAAATTCTAGTTCCTGTTTCATGTCATGTGTTCCTGTTTCCCTTGTCATGTGATTTCTGTTTTCCCTCCATGTTCATGTGTCATGTTTTCATTGGTTTATTGTTTAGTTAGCTTGTTATGAGTTCTGTTTATTCAGTGGTTTATGTTCTCCCATGTCTTGTATTTAAGCCCTCATGTTTTCATTGTCTCTTGGTCAAGTATTGAATGTGATGAATGTGTTTGATACGCTCAAGTCAAGTCTAGTCAAGTCAAGTCTAGTCAAGTCTAGTCAAGTCTAGTCAAGTCTAGTCAAGTCTAGTCAAGTCCATGTTTTGTTTTGTTTTGTAGTCAGGGTTATTGGTTTCACGTTTATTAATAAACTGCACTTGGGTTCTTCATCTTCACGTCATCATCATTGTCATCATTGTCAGCAGCCAGCATATGTTACAGAATACTTGACCCACCATGAATCCAGCAGTTTTACTTCTGCGCCTACGTCAGGGGAATCGTCCCCTGGAGGATTATGTTGAGGACTTCTGCGGTCTAGCCAGCCAGGTGGACTTTAATGAGGTTGCCCTCAAAGACTGTTTTAGATTTGGACTGAATGAGTCCATTTGTTTTTTGATGACTGGCGGTCGCAGTTCCCTCAGCCTGGCTCAATATATCGACCTCGCCCTACGGTTCATTGGTTCCCCGTTCACTGTGGGGGAGGCGGATGCCGAGCCAGAGTTCCACGTCATGGCCGCCGCCGAGCCAAAGTTCCACGTCATGGCCGCCGCCGAGCCAGAGGTCCACGTCATGGCCGCCGCCGAGCCAGAGGTCCACGTCATGGCCGCCGCCGAGCCAGAGGTCCACGACATGGCCGCCGCCGAGCCAGAGGTCCACGACATGGCCGCCGCCGAGCCAGAGGGCCACGTCACAGCAATGCCTCAGCCTGCTCCATGCAACATCACAGCAATGCCTCAGCCTGCTCCATGCTACGTCACAGCCACACCTGAGCAGTGGGACCTGGAGATGGTTCCCACCCTTATACCCACCCTTAGTTCTCCTGAGCAGGCAAGGGGAACTTTCGGCCCTCCGATCCCGCCTGGACCCGCTGAGCCCTGGACTTTGCCTTGGCCTGTCGGTCCCTCGACATTGCCTCAGCTCGGCGTTCCCTTGGCTCCACTACGGTCCTTCAGCCTGTCGGCTGTGCCGGGGTCCCTCGTCCCTCCGGCTCCTCCTTGGTCTGTCGGTCACCTGGCTCCGCTTTGGCTCTCCGATCCTCTGGCTGCGCCTCGTCCCTCCGATCTGTCAGCTTCACCGGGGACCTCCTTCCTTACGGCTCCACCTTGGTCCTCAGTCCCAATGGCTCCACCTCAGTTTTCCGATCCCTCAGCTCTGCCTTGCTCCTCCGAGCCTCCAGCACTGCCTTGGTCCTCCCTGCCATTGGCTCCACCCTGGCCCTTCGAGTCTTCGGCTACTCTCCGGGCACCACGTTCCATGGCTCCGCCCCTCGAACCTCTCACGGCTCCACCTTCCATGGCTCTGCCCCTCGAGCCTCTCATGGCTTCACCCCCCACGGACTTTGCCCTGGTCCCATGCCCCTCGCCCTTTCTCGCCACGCCGCCTCACGCCTCAAGACCCCCCCCCCCCCCTGCTCCCTACAGAACTTTGAATTTATGTCATGTTTTACGTGTTTTGTTTATGTGTTGGGGTGTCAGGAGCCACCCCTTAGTGGGGGGATATGTCAGGTGTATTTTGTTGATTCATGTCTTTTATTTTGAAATTCTAGTTCCTGTTTCATGTCATGTGTTCCTGTTTCCCTTGTCATGTGATTTCTCTTTTCCCTCCATGTTCATGTGTCATGATTTCATTGGTTTATTGTTTAATTAGCTTGTTATGAGTTCTGTTTGTTCATTGGTTTATGTTCTCCCATGTCTTGTATTTAAGCCCTCATGTTTTCATTGTCTCTTGGTCAAGTATTGAATGTGATGAATGTGTTTGATACGCTGAAGTCAAGTCAAGTCAAGTCAAATCAAGTCTAGTCCATGTTTTGTTTTGTAGTCAGGGTTATTGGTTTCACGTTTATTAATAAACTGCACTTGGGTTCTTCATCTTCACGTCATTTTCATCATTGTCAGCAGCCAGCATACGTTACAATAACGTTATACTGTATTATGTGTCTTGTAAATTTAGACCTATTACGTCGCTTGTGCAGACTACGGAGACTGCCTATTGATTTCATAGTGATTTTTTCCATTTTTATTTATTTTTTTATCCTCTGAAATAGTTTACAGTGGCTTTCCAATTATCAAAATATATTAATTAAATTGATTAAATGTCCCATTGTCTTTGATAAACTGTGAAAGATGCCAGACATATGTTTAAGTTGCACTTAATGGACTTAAGATAGGTTCAAAGCTCTTGTTAATTTGCAAACGTTTTTATGAACTACTTAGAAGACAATGCTTTTGGGAATCGCGCCTTAGAGATTAAGTACTACTTAAGTGCTACTAATGTTCAACTAAGTGCTTTGGGAATCCCAGCCCTTATCTGCTAATGCCCCTTCTTACAGTCTTTCTCTATCTTTCTTTCTCAGGTTTAACCAGTCGTTCCACCTGCACCTCTATATGCCATCATGTCTGGCCTTCATGGCTGCCATCACATCAATAGTCTACTATCATAACATAGAGACCTCCAACTTCCCCAAGCTACTCTTGAGTGAGTCTTGGCTTTATAGTGTGGTTTGTTTGGTATTTAATAAAATGATTCAAAGTTGGCGTTGGTATCATGCATTTGTTCTGTTATTTGCACATGGCATGCACATTTTGTTTATATTTAGTGGCATAGTGCAAGAGTATGTGATACGGTTATTAAGGCCATGTTTGTAAGAATAAGAGGGATTGCTACAGCTACAGCTTAATTCACAAAAAGAATTGCCTTCAACATAGAGCCCTGTGATTACAGAGGCATATCTTAAAAATATTGCACCAGAAATGTGATCTGCATTGCAGTGCTAAAGACTAATGGTCCTCTATGGGCAAATACTGTTTTCCAGCCCCAAAGTTGTTTGTTTCTACAGTGACATTAAATTCCATCAACTTCTGAACATTGGCAAGAGATTGAAGTAGCCACATTGGCTGCAGTTAGCCCTCTATTCGCTTTCCTCTACTGTAATACAAAAAAAAAAAAAAAAGAAGTTACAAAACTGTAATAAAAAAAAAAAAAACTGATCTGCAGTATGTTTCATGTTGCAGAACTGAGAGAATTACACTCTCTATAAAGCATGATCAAATGCTGATTCCATACAGGCCTAGTCATGAGTATTTCTAATACTTAATCTAGTTAATCCTTTAAACAATGAATATGATATAATATAAAACTGTTAATGTTCTATTTTTCCCCGCAGCTTTGCTAATTTACTGGGTTTTGGTGTTTGTCACAAAAACAATTAAGTTTGCCAAGTACACAGAGCATGGCATCGGGCTGAGACAGCTGCGGTTTGGGATAACTGGCTTACTGACTCTGTTGTATGGCCTGCTATTGGCTGTGGAGATCAACGTAATCCTGAGGAGGGTAAATAATGTTATTAGTGGCTGAAACTGAGAATATCAGCCAGTATGAGAGAATGGGCCATTTTTAAAACTTTAAAGGAATAGTTCACCCAAAAATTTAAGTTCTATAATTATTTAATCACATTCATGTCATTCCAAACCCATATGACTTTCTTTTCTTGTGCAGAAGGATATATTTTAAAGAATGTTGTGATGCTGATTTCCATTTGGTTTAATTTGATTAGAGAGCTAAGTTTGACAAACATTTCAGTCTGTTTATGATACAAAGTGATCGTATGACTTCAGAAGACTTGGAACATGTCGCACAAATCGCATCTACTATAATTTTTTATAGTCCATGCGATTTGTGTGTGGGGGGGGGGGGGACTTTAAAGTGAGTCACTATCAGCTGTCATATTCAGTTTTTGGGTGGACTATTCCTTTTAGTTAAACATTTAGTTTAACACAGAATTTCTCAGTTCCTCTTTCTTTTGTTTTCAGAATACTGAGGTAGGTAGTATTCTCAACTTGGATATCAGTGTTTAATGTGTATAGAGAGTTTAGGTTATTAAATAGGACTCATATAATCACACCAATGTCTTTTATTTCATAATAACGGCAGTGTGATGGTGCAGAAAGCTGTTATTATTTTGTAAATTTATGTAAAATAATGCAATTTGGCAATGCTGCATTTTCACAGAGGCCAGTTATTAAAATAAAGTGAATTTAGAATTTAAACCTGGTTTTATTAAAGATGCAATATGTAACAATTTTCATGTAATATTCACCTTTTTTTGCCAATGTGTGAATGGCTTGTAACGCAACTTAAACATTGAGCCCTTCCTGGACTTCCTAGGTTGCTTATTAAAGCCTGTAGACTGATTTTCATGTGAAGGGAGCGGGTCGCTTTTGCCGGGAAAATCCAAATGATGTGACATTTATGCGCACTCCTGAGAGCCGTGCCTCAGTAATCGCTCTCTTCCGCTATTCAGCAGCGACAACAAACTGCAACACTAGGTAACGTTATCTTAGAGATGGAATCCAGCAAACGTCCGGCTCACAGCACAACACCGACTCCTACACAAACTCAGAATATGGCAAAAAAAAAAAAAAAAAATGTATCTACTGAATCCCGTCTGGCTAAGCGGAATCTGATCGTGGTCGAGCAAAAACTAGAGTGAACATCGGCAGGGCATTTGATTCCTGTTAAGTTTTGGGGATCAGAACCGACCCTGAATTGGCGTTCTTCTTATTGGACAGGTAAGCTTACATAACTGAAAAGCATGTGAAATATAGTGCCATAAGGATTGATCTGTGTAATTTTAGCTAACTTGATCTTGCCTGCTAACGCTGACGAATTGCAAGCTAACTTTAAAATAATTTCAACGATCATCTCTTTATACTAATAGTCAGGTGTACAGGATCAATTTAAGCAAATTCGCTGGTTTCTTATTCGTAGTACAACATATGGCATACAAAACATACAATAATGCAACATAACAGTGCAGTGCAACAGTAAACTGTCTGGTATAGTTCGGTAGTATGTAGATGTATGTGTGTATCAGTATGCTATGTTAGCTGATAAGTAGTTTTAGTTTATTTTCAAAGTTTGTAGTGAAACAATTATAACTGTAATTTTAACATGCTACCTCATCTGTCAGCATGATGTCGGTGAATCGCGTTCAGTCTCTTTGTACGTTACGTCATTGTTTTGGTCGATGCTCATGCTCACTCTATGGAGTGTGTGCATGAGTGCGAGCATGAGCAACAGATAGCTGGCTGCAGTTCACTTAACGGCCACAGGTGTCATTAATAACAAGGGTTTCTGAATCTTACATGCTGCATCTTTAAACTACTTGCGTGCGTATGTGAGTGTGTGAAGTTTTTTTTTTTTTTTTTTTTTTTTTTATTTAGACATCTTCCTGTTTATCCTTTCTCATAGTATACTGCAAGTTTTGAAATTCTTTACTCTATATTTTTGCTGTTGTTTATAAGAGACTTTATTTATGGCACTCATAAATTATGAATGTTTCTTCCTGGGCTTTAGCCCATCATCTCCATCACCCTGTGCTACCAAAATTTGCATAATGCTCTTATTTAGCCGCAGGTCACATGGTGCTTGCAAAGACCCAGTGAATGTTTGTTACTTCCTGGGATTATTAGCATCTAAGCGATATTTCAAGTGTCCTGTTGGAACATTGCTTAAAGTGCATTATTTTCAAGCCTAATTGGTTATATAAGAGACAAACTTTGAGGCGCCATTAGAAGAAAATGTAGCTGTTGTTTTATGTAGACTTTAATTAAACACCAACCTAGTCACAGTAATCTTTGCCTAGTCCAGATATTATGTTTTTGCTTGGTTTTTATCTCTGTAAAAACGTTGCACTGTGTTAATGAAATCTCATTGTTCAAAAAAGCAATTTTTTCTCATTAATTTTTTTTCTCCAGCGATATGTGTGTTTTGCAAACACCACTGAGGTGAAGCCTCCAGAGGATTTACAGGATCTTGGGGTCCGTTTCCTGCAGCCGTTTGTGAACCTGCTTTCTAAAAGCACATACTGGTGGATGAATACCTTCATCACGTCAGCACACAAAAGGCCTATTGATCAGAAGGTCATTGGCAGACTACCAATTGCTATGAGAGCCCTCACAAACTATCTGAAGCTCCGCAAGGCCTTTGAAGCCCAGAAGGTACTACTATGAACTAGAGATTTAGCATAACGTTTTCTTAAAAAAATACAATTATATATGTATATAGATAAAAAAGTATATGTATCGTGATTTAAACATAATTTTTACACAATTGTGTTTAATTGTTGAATTTTGGTGAAAAAATACACTACCCACAATTCTAAAGCAAGATCGACCAATCGGAGAAGTCGGTAACACCACTGAAATGGGAAAGTTAAGTACTTTTTACAGGGTTGACTTTTTGCAAGCTAGTAGTGGCTTGCTAGATAACATTAGCTACTTACCTAACATTATTTAAAATGGGATGTTGTAGCATTAAGGCTTAAAAGTCAATAGTGAAGTTTTCTAGAAAGAAAATACTTAAAAAAAATTTTTTTAAATACATAGACGAAACAAAAACCTGATTCAATTGTGTAATTGTGTAATTGTGGAATTTTCTTTTAATCAAATGTTGTAAAGTTAGCATCAAATCTGAGCTTGTTGGTTTAATTCTAAGTGTTGGCTTAGAAGTCTTTATTGAAGAAATTTCTAAAATACATATGCAGAAAATGAATAATAAAGATACTTTTAGAACCATGGCCCCTGAAAAATGTATTTCAGTGTAATAAAAATGATATGTGTTATTGCTCATGTTGTTTATCTGGGATAGGTTGTACGAATAAATCCAGTTGATCACGTGTGGTCCACATTTGTAGAGAGTAACGAATTGCTGTACAGGAGAAGTTGTGCAGAAATCCTTATGGTTTGGGCATGTTTTATGCAAATTACTAACTCCAGACACACGCTACCTCATTTCAAATAATCCAGATTCATCAATTTTGCATTGAAAACTTTTCTGCACACATAAGTACGCAACTTGTACACAAGTATTAGTGAATGAGACCCAATGACATCTTGACTCTTAGTTGGGTGAAAACACTCTCTTTCTCAGAGCTCATGGGAATAAAGTGTGTGTTGTGAGTGCAGTTATATTCATGTGAGTATTTGTGCACTTAGCTCCAGGTGAACTGATAGTGTAAGAGTGTGTAACGTGATAGTTCTCACATGCTGCTTGATGGTGTGACATCAGTCACGTCTCTTGTGATGAACTCCACTAGTACTGGGTGTACTAAATGTAAAAATGATTGATGTAAGATACCATACTCTAGTGTTATTGATCAGGCTTCAGACTGTATTACACCCTGTGTGTCATATGCAGTATTACATGAATTTAAGCAAATAAAAATCTGTATTTCAATATAGATCTTAATTGCTATTCATTCTGACATCATCAGTTGACATCAGTAATGTGTAAATATCAGTAACATTAAATATGTATGGATGCTCCCTCTAAAGACATTTAGCAGAATAAAACAAGTAAATAAATAGGAATACATTTCATTAAAACAAACCAGATTTTCTTAAAAAATGTGAGTGGTGCTTGCCCATTTAAAACTCCCAGCCGTGATGCTAATATGTTCTGACTGGTTGATAGGGCATTGCTAGGTGGCTACTAAGTAATTGCTCACAGTAAAGAAAGCTGCCCCACTTTTTTGCACCTTTTTCCAGTTGGCAGCACTTTGCCCTTAAAACAAAAGATACAATGACATCCTTCATTGTAGTGAATAAATGTATTTTTTATTTTTTTTTTATTTTTAAATACATTTATTTATGCATATATAAATTGTGTGTATGTGTGTGTGTGTGTGGGGGGGGGGGGGGCTATTGACACTTCATACACTTAAAATTAGATTTTCATCAAAAGATAGATAGACAGACAGACACTATTTATACTGTATGTAAGAAAGTAAAGACTATAACATGGAGTATATATAACTATGTTCATTTCCACTCAAGAAAATGTAACTGTTTTCTAATATATTTTTTAACATTCACATTTTCTTACTATGTCTTTCTCTTTATTTTTTGTTACTTATTTAGAATCCCCAAGGTTTGCAGCCCCAGGGGCCAAAGTGGATCTGGACGGCCCTCCGGCAGGCCTTCGGAAAACCCCTCATCCTCAGTATTACCTACCGTTTCATGGCAGATCTGCTTGGCTTTGCCGGCCCCCTTTGCATCTCAGGCATTGTGCACCATATCAGTAAGGAGAACCACACCATTCAGCCACCAGTAAGAATATATATTTTTTAATTTTAATATTGATTATTAGCTTAAAGTCTGTTTTACATTGTACTTATTTTGGCCTAGAACTGTCCATTTATACACATTATGGTTAGAATTTTTGTTGGACAAAAGCATAAAGCATCACTGGCAATTAAATGTACAATAAGTGACAATTCTTCAGATATTTATGCTATTTTTGCGTAGACAGTTGGCAGTTTAAAACCAAGCGATTCTCTTTCCTGAGAAATTTTGAAGGTAAAATTAGAAACCATTGCATTGGTATACGCACTTCAGGTCATGGCTGCGTCTTTTCATGTAACATTTTCATCTTGTGTTACAAAGCGTTTTATCATCATGCAGTTGTCATCAAATATTAACGAGAAGAACTGCATGCTGTCTGGCTCTCGGATGTCATGTTGTTCGAATATCTTTGTATGACATTGTAATCCACTTTTCCTTGTGGAGGTTGTGGTAACATTTATATGAGATAAATGAACATACAACATACAAACTTTGCAGTGTCTTGTTATGCTTAGTTAATTATTTATCTATTTACCCTACTGAAAGTAATGAGTGAATTGTGATTGGTGAGTTGTAGGGGGCCAGTGCCTTTGTAGGCATTTTTAGTCGCTACCAGAGGACAGTGGTGCTAATGGTCTTAACCCTCCTCTGGATCTGTATCTTAGTGGTTAAAACTCTGGGTTAGTTACTTAAACATTGCTGGTTTGAACATGAAAAGGGCGATCCATGAACTGACATCATTGTGCCCTTGAGGAAGACACTTAACCTCAGTCTGCTCCAGGGGAACTGAAGCTGTAAAGGGGCTTTCAAACTGATAGTGATTTGCACCGACAAAGTGATGGATAAAAACATCTGCTAAATGACAAAGTAATAATGTCATTAACTGCCCTCTATCTTACTGATTTCACAGAGGAACATTAAGGCTAATGCTAATTTGAGGCTGCACATGATTTGGTGTTTTTCAGATGCAGCATTTTGGAATCTATTTCATCTCCTCCCAGGAGTTTCTTGCCAATGCATATGTCCTAGCCGTGCTCCTGTTCTTTGCCTTGCTCCTCCAGAGGACGTTCCTCCAAGCATCTTATTATGTTGCCATTGAGACTGGAATCAACCTGAGAGGAGCCATACAGGTCAGGACAACAGTCTATCACTATTTTACACTAGTATGTAGTACTTGTATATGAAAACTAGTATAAACAAACTGGTTCTTGGATGGATGGATGGATGGATGGATATGAAGGATGGATGAATGTTTAGATATAATGGATGGATGGATGTTTTGATATGATAGATGGATGGATGGATGGATGGATGGATGGATGTTTAGATATGATAGATGGATGGATAGATGGAACTTCAGTGGTTAATGATTGAACTGACATTCTAAAAGGTTTAAATTTGAGCTTTCAATTATCTGAGTCCATTAAAATAATATTAAATTCGTTTTTACTCCCAGACAAAGATCTTCAATAAAATTATGCGTCTCTGCACCTCAAACATGTCTATGGGGGGAATGACAGTGGGCCAGATATGCAACCTTGTTGCCATAGACACCAACCAGCTAATGTGGTTCTTCTTCCTGTGTCCCAACCTATTCGCAATGCCAGTACAGGTAAGTCTCATGCAGTGTTCCTATTCAAATCGAGTCAAATGTATTTGTCTAGCGTTTTTCACAATATATCTTTTTTTCAAAGCAGCTTTATAAAAACATCACTCTTTAATATCATAAAGCCTTAATGCAGAATAAACTCTACGAGATGTTTAAGTAGTGGAGGAAGAAAAATCTTGAGAGGAACCACACTGACTCTTGGTGTTCTGCTGATGCTTAAGTCATTACTATGGCAGCTGATGTAGATATGCTAGACACTACATTGTATGAAAAAAAAAATGCCAGTCATGAAGATCATATTAAAATAATAATAATAGTAATAATTTGATGCAGTGTGATCAAAGCCATTGGTCTCACTGAAGGAAAGCCTATTGCTACAATAAGGCAGCATTGGATATGTAATAATGGCTTTGAAAATGTTTTGCTCAATGCTGTTCTTCCATCAGATGTTTTATCTAATATTTTTGCTTAAGAGGGTTCTTGAACAACTGGAAGAGCATAGGTTTGATTCCCAGGGAATATGTGAACTGCAAAAGTAATTATCTTAAATTAATTGTAAGTTGCTCCAGAGAAGTATAGTGTCCTCCAAATATATAAATGTAACATAACATATACACCGATCAACCACAACATTAAAACCACCTGCCTAATATTGTGTAGGTCCCCCTCGTGCCGCTGAACAGCACCATTCTGAGATGTTATACTTCTCACCACAATTGTACAGAGTGGTTATTGGAGTTACCGTAGACATTGTCAGTTTGAACCAGTCTGGCCATTCTCTGTTGACCTCTCTCATCAACAAGGCATTTCCATCCACAAAACTGCCCCTCACTGGATGTTTTTTGTTTTTGGTACCATTCGGAGTAAATTCTAGAGACTGTTGTGTGTGAAAATCCTAAGAGATTAGCAGTTACAGAAATACTCAAACCAGCCCGTCTGGCAACAACAATCGTGCCATGGTCCAAATCACTGAAATCACATTTTTTCCTTATTCTGATGGTTGATGTGAACATTAACTGAATCTCCTGACCCGTGTCTGCTTGATTTTATGCACTTCACTGCTGCCACATGATTGGCTGGTTAGATAACCTCATACAATTGTGGTGAGTAGAATATCTCAGAATGCTATTCTGAGATGCGAGTCAGCGCTGTTTTGGTGGCACGAGAGGGACCGACACAATATTAGGCAGGTGGTTTTAATGTTGTGGCTGATCGGTGTATGTAATGTACTGTATATGTTTCTCTCTCTTCAATATGTGGAACTTTTTCTCAGCAAGCCAACTCTTAGTGCCATATGCCTTGATTTGAATGACAGGAGGTTGCACCAAATGGTCCTTGAGCTGAATCCTAACAAAGAAATATAGTACAAAAACATTGCATACCTCTTAGTATTCCTCGCACATCTCCTGCTATTGAAGATGTATCTCCTGAGGTTAGAGAATGAAGAAATGTCAGACACCTCTGCAAGATCTATTTTTGGTCTTTGTAACACTGTATTTTTGTCCATGAAAGCCTCATCCTGTAAAAATGTGGCACTCTTTAAAATCTGTTTCTTTGTCGATGAGGCTCTTGAATGACGAGCAGTTAAGTGTTCTCATTTAAATAAAAAAGCACTCATTTGTGGTAAGTGGGAAAAACTCAACAACCCCCATAATTAAGTTAACAAATCACCCTTGAAATAATGAGAGTCCTAGCAGGCTTTTTAAAAAATAAATAGCAGACTGCCTTCTCACATTATAGGCTAACAACTATTTGATAGATTAACATTTTATAAATAAAAGACAAATTCAGTTAATTTCAGTATATACAGCTCTGGAAAAAATTGAGACCACTGCAAAATTATAAGTTTCTCTTGATTTACTATTTATAGGTATGTGTTTGACTAAAATGAAAATTTTTGTTTTATCCTATAAAGTACTGACAACATTTCTCCCAAATTCCAAATAAAAAATATTGTCATTTAGAGCATTTATTTGCAGAAAAAGACAACTGGTCAAAATAACAAAAAAGATGCAGTGTTTTCAGACCTCAAAAAATGCAAAGAAAACAAGTACATATTCATTTTTAAACAACACAATACTAAAGTTTTAACTTAGGAAGAGTTCAGAAATTAATATTTGGTGGAATAACCCTGATTTTCAATCACAGCTTTAATGCGTCTTGGCATGCTCTCTACCAGTCTTTCACATTGCTGTTGGGTGACTTTATGCCACTCCTGGCGCAAAAATTCAAGCAGCTCAGCTTGGTTTGATGGCTTGTGACCATCCATCTTCCTCTTGATCACATTGCAGAGGTTTTCAATGGGGTTCAGGTCTGGAGACTGGGCTGGCCATGACAGGGTCTTGATCCGGTGGTCCTCCATTCACACCTTGATTGACCTTGCTGTGTGGCATGGGGCATTGTCCTGCTGGAAAAAACAATCCTCAGAGTTGGGGAACAGAGTTGGTGGAATAACCCTGATTTTCAGTCACAGCTTTACTGCATCTTGGCATACTCTCTACCATTCTTTCACATTACTGTTGGGTGACTTTATGCCACTCCTGTTGCAAAAATTCAAGCAGCTCAGCTTTGTTTGATGGCTTGTGACCATACATCTTCCACCTTAATTGACCTTGCTGTGTGGCATGGGGCATTGTCCTGCTGGAAAAAACAATCCTCAGAGTTGGGGAACATTGTCAGAGCAAGTTTTCTTCCAGGATAATCTTGTACGGAATCTGCCCGATTCCAGCCTTGCTGAAGCACCCCCAGATCATCACTGATCTGGGGGTGACTGAGACCTGGAGAGGCCTTCAAGCCACAGTGGTTTGCACCCACTGTGAAATTTGGTGGAGGATAGGTGTTGATATGAGGGTGCATCAGCAAGGCTGGAATTGGGCAGATTCATCTTTGTGAAGGATGCATGAATCAAACCACGTACAAGGATATCCTGGAAGAAAACTTTCTTCCTTCTGCTCTGACAATGTTCCCAAACTCTGAGGATTGGTTTTTCCAGCAGTACAATGCTGCATGCCACACAGCCAGGTCAATCAAGGTGTGGATGTAGGACCACCAGATCAAGACTCTGTCATTGCCAGCCCAATGTCCAGACCTGAACCCCATTGAAAACCTCTGGAATGTGATCAAGAGGAAGATGGATGGCCACAAGCCATCAAGCAAAGCCATGCTGCTTGAATTTTTGCGCCAGGAGTGGCATAATGTCAATCAACAGCAATGTGAAAGACTGGTAGAGAGCATGCCAAGACGCATGAAAGCTATAATTGAAAATCAGGGTTATTCCACCAAATATTGATTTCTGAACTCTTCTTAAGTTAAAACATTAGTATTATGTTGTTTAAAAATGAATATGTACTTGTTTTTTTTGCATTATTCTAGGTCTGAAAACACTGCATCTTTTTTGTTATTTTGACCAGATGTCATTTTCTGCAAATAAATGCTGTAAATGACTATATTTTTATTTGGAATTTGAGAAAAATGTTGTCAGTACTTTTATAGAATAAAACAAAAATATTCATTTAACTCAAACACATACCAATAAATAGTAAATTCATAGAAACTGATAATTTTGCAGTGATCTCTTAATTTTTCCCAGAGCTATATGTGTATATATATATATATATATATATATATATATATATATATATATATATATATATATATATATATATATATATATATATATATATATATAATGTAATGTTGTCTTTAACAAGCACCACTAACCATGGTACAGATGGCTCCAGGAAACCAGGATGTCACTATCACTATGGTGAGCTTGGCACATTCTCCTGGGGTGCTCCTACGGGTACCTGTGACTACCTTTGTGCAAACCCTGATTAGTTCCCCAAGGCATCTTCCATATTTCCTATAATAGTGCATTCCCTTTGTTATCTGTCACTATATTATTGAACTACCATTCATTCACACAACTAGAACTGGTCCCTTGTTTCATTAGTAAAGGTAAGGTAAATGACTCAGAAAGCACCCAGGAATCTAGGTAACTAGAGTGTGGAGCAATAGAACGTCCTTCTTAGGCCAAGTTCAAATTGCACGATTTTTGCTCTAATTTTACAAGTCTGTATGTTCAAATATAGGAATATGTCAAATATACTGTAGGAATCCAACAATTAATGTTTGACATATAAGTATGACAATTAATTCAGAAAAATAATTTCTGACACTGAGTTGAATGGCCATTTGCTTGTGATGGCCCATTCTGGCAAAGTAATGTGAACTATTGCTCATTTCTGACATGTATTTTTTTATAGCAAACTGTTTTTCACTGTAGGCCAATTCCTCTTAATCAATGATCTCGTAATATGTGGACCTCTTCTGCACCGTGTAGAATGCACACTGCTACAACTCCAAGAAGATTAGGCGCCATTTTCCAAAATGATATTACTTGACTAAAAGTGAGTTAAATGCTCTCCTTAAGCAGATGATGTTTTAACGGTTAATGCTCTATTGAGTTTTAAATCAACAAAGCCTACCTTCCTAACCTAAACCTTAAGCCTGAACCTAACTTATAGTATCATAAAAGCAAGTGTGAGATGATAAAACAATTGCTGAAGCAATCACAACATTTTGTGGTGCTTTTATGACACTTTAGAATCTCACGTCAACTCGTGTGCACTTCAGGACTCATACCCCAGTCCTTTGCATCTGCAGTTCCCCATCTGTCACTCACTCGATGTTGTGTCGATGTAGTGACACTAGGGGTCACTCTTGGGAGCCCGAGACACCTCTGGTCTTTGATAAAAGGACAATGAAAATTGGCGAGTGGTATTTGCATGCCACTCCCCCGGTATAAAAGGAGCTGCCGTGCAACCACTCATTCAGGTTTTCTCTTTGGAGCCAAACGGTCGATGTTTACTGAGCTGACTGTTCATTCACCTCTGCTGGATCTGACGCCACATTTCAGCGGCTTCTCCCTCCTCTGCAATGGTGCACTGCAGAGAACGCCCCTGGGCGCTTCGGCAGAAAAAAGAGAGTATATTTTCCTAAAATAGTATATTTCTCTAAAAGAGCGGCACACACGGAACATCTTTATAAAGACACATCTTTTTAAAGATGCCTTTCCATTTGTGTGTTATTCCTGGTTGCGGTCGTTACCTCTCAGCTTCAGACGGTCACGATCGCTGTCTTTCGTGTCTGGGCGCGACCCACACGGAGACAGTGTTCATGGATGGTTCATGTTCTCACTGCGAGAAAGCAGTTTCTTAAGAAAGCAAGCCACCCCAGCGGCTCCCCACCTCGGTCCTTCTACCTACAGGTATGAGGCCAGCGCGGCTAGCACTGAGGCGATTTGGGGACCCCAATGGGACTGGAACTGAAACTCTTTCAGAGGCTCCTGTGGCATATGGCATCCTCAGCGGTGGCCAACCTGCTCGGGTTGATGCATATGAGACCGCTTGAGCACTGGCTTCAGACTCGAGTCCCGAGATGGGCATGGCACCACGGGACACATCGCGTGGTCATAACACCGGTCTGTCACCGCCTCTTCAGCCCTTGGACTGACCTCATGTTTCTACGGGCAGGCGTTCCCCTTGTGCAGGTCTCCAGTCATGTCATGGTCACAACAGATGCCTCCAAAATGGGCTGGGGCACTGTCTGCAATGGGCACGCAGCCGCCGGCTTATGGACGGGCCTGCGGCTGCGTTGGCACATCAACTGCTTCGAGTTGCTGGCAATTCTGCTCGCCCTGCGGAGGTTTTGGCCGTTGATCCAGGGAAAGCATGTGTTAGTTCGGACAGACAACGCGGCAACGGTAGCATATGTCAACCGCCAAGACAGTCTGCGCTCTCGTTGTATGTCACAACTCGCCCACCGTCTCCTCCTCTGGATTCAGCAGCACCTCAAGTCGCTGCGAGCCACTCATATCCCGGGCGACATCAACACTGCAGCGGATGCGCTGTCATGGCAGGTTAACCTCAGGGTAGAGTGGAGAGTGGACTCCACCCTCAGGTGGTCCAGCTGATCTGGAGTCAATTCGGACAGGCACAGGTAGACCTGTTCACCTCTCAAGAATCCTCCCACTGCCCACTCTGGAATGCCCTGACCAAGGCACCTGTAGGCATAGATACGCTGGCACACAGCTGGCCCCCAGACCTGCGCAAATATGCATTTCCCCCAATGAGCCTATTTGCACAGACCCTGTGTGAGGTCAGGGAGGATGAGGAGCAGGTCGTGCTGGTAGTACCCTACTGGCCCACCCAGACGTGGTTCTTGGACCTCAGGCTCCTCGCGACAATGCTATAATATAATGCTGAATATCCCCCCCTCTCTCTGGGCGAGGTGTGGTGTCCGTGGTGTCCTCCCCTTGGGAGGGACACCCCCCAACTAGACCTGGTCAGCCCAGTCGGATATTCCCCCTTTTTTTAGGGAGTGGAAAAAAAGAAGGGGAAGAGAGGCCACGACTGGGCTAGCCTGTCTCTATCTTTTGGGTAGTCGACTTGTCCCCAAAGGGCCGTTCGACACTCATAACTATGTTGGGGGAGGTTACATGTCAGCCTGGTGCGCTGGCTACGAGGCACACAGTTGTCTGCCCGTCACACACCGCCAGTTCACATAACACAGTTCAGCCAGTTGCGGCGTTTTGTATAGGGACCCCTAGTGTCACTTCTTCGACACAGCATCGAGTGAGTGACATATAGGGAAAGTCATGGTTACCTGTGTAACCTCCGTTACCTGATGGAGGGAATGAGACGTTGTGTCCCTCCTGCCACAACGCTGAACTACCTGCTGAAATGGCCGGACCTTGTCTCGCCTCCTGAGCATAAAACCTGAATGAGTGGTTGCGCGGCAGCTCCTTTTATAACTGTATGTACGGGGGAGTGGCATGCAAATACCACTCGCCAATTTTCATTGGCCTTTTATCAAAGACCAGAGGTGTTTCGGGCTCCCAAGAGCCTCGACACAACGTCTCATTCCCTCCATCAGGGAACGGAGGTTACACAAGTAACCATGACGTTTTACTCTTGAATTGTGTAAAAGTGAATAAAAGTCGTTGCTGTAACACCTCTAGTGTATTTGTTTACAAGGAAACTGCCACAATACATACAATGAGCCACGTAAACTAATTTAGCTACAATTTAGGTATAGTATCATGATTCTATGAGACCAGGTTGATGACAAGAAAGAATCTTATTAGCAGGCCCACATGGAATCTGAGCATGCAGAACACTGCAGAAAGTTCCACAGATTTCCGTAGAACTGGAATGAATTTAAGGCATTTTTAGAAAAAGTCTGCAGATTCCATCTGGGCCTGGTTATTAGGAATCGAATATTACTTAGTTTCCACCTCTTGTCATTTTTTTTAGCGAACATAGATCGCTGCATTATTTTAATGTGAAGTGCTTGCTCTATTTCTGCATATTTACACTTTTATCTAATATTTATATATATATATTTTTTTATTTTTCTTTATTTTCAGTACATTGATCCTCCTTAATGCTAAAAATAACAGGCAGTTTGCCATAAAACCTCTTTTTATTTCTTCCTGTGAAAAAAGTGCTACTGAATATGAAAAGGAAAATGAAATGAAATGTTTCTTTGGTTCTAGATCATCGTTGGAGTCATCCTCCTTTACTACCTCCTGGGAATTAGTGCCTTGATAGGGGCCACGGTCATCACCCTTCTGGCTCCGGTGCAGTACTTTGTGGCGACCAAGCTATCGGAAGCACAGAAAAGCACATTGGTGAGTTACCTTACATTCTCTGTTTAATAACAAGAAAAGATTGGGTCTTATTAGCCTGCAATCAAATAGCTGTGCAAATATAGACTTTGTTCAAATACGGATGCTATTTGTGCAGTAAAACCAGAGCTTGAAGAGAGTGATAAGCCTGTCAAATAGTATTTACATTGAGTTATACATGCTGAAATAAGACCCATGAGATTGAAAGCACCCATTGCGTTGTTACATATGTATAATTTATGTGATGCACTCAGGAGTATTCCAGTGAAAGACTGAAGAAGACCAATGAGTTGCTGCGGGGTATCAAACTCTTGAAGCTGTACGCCTGGGAGCATATCTTCTGCTCAAGTGTGGAGAAAACCCGAGGGAAAGAGATGACTAGCTTACAGACCTTTGCACTCTACACTTCTATTTCAAGTGAGACACCTGAGAATTCTCAACCAGCTTTGTATATACTGTATGGATAAAGCAAATGTTACTGAACTGCATAGGGACTGAACAAAAAAATAACCACTTAACTACTTACAACAAAACTTATATCAATACTGTTTTAATCAAACAGATATAGGCACTTCAATGGTGAGCCAGGCCCAAAAATGGAAATTCAACATCAAGGATTGAATTCAATAAACAGTTGTGCCACTTTCAGTGCAAAAGCTGGGTCTTATTTACAAACCACCTGGAGACCAATTTAAGGAGTTAAATGAGCTGGAACAGCGTTGCTAGCCTCTGTGCACATTGAAATTAAGTTATTATGATTATCTTCTGGGCAAACATACCTTTCTGTGCAAATTAGGCTTATTATAGAATGTGCCTGGTTCACAAACCTCAGCAGTATTTGCAAAACACAATTAACTTTTTGATGATCAAATGATGGAGAAGAGAGTCATAAGCATACATTTAATTCCTTTGGTAAAATGACACACAACACAGTTAGCAGGTAAAATTCATTCTAAACAAATGAGCCACCTGACTTTTGACAAAGAATGATACATTTCCTAATAAATACAGCCTGATCTCTTAAAAATTACATGGCTGTGGTGAAATTTTTGTGAAATGATATTATCTGTTATACAATATTACGTATAGTAATGCATTTCTGTGAGACCAGGTTGAGTAAATAAGGGTAAAAAAATAGCACTTCCTAACCATCAAAAATAGAGGAAAAGGTTGAAATGCTTTGAAAAAAGGGCACACATTCTCATACATTTTCTTGTTTCTTCAAAAATACCCATAGCTGCATACATAGAATATTTTTCACAAAACACAAACTCTTGGACAAAACAACCAAGTAAGCATTTATACAACAGTTTTCACCAAATGATTTCCCTTGTAAAAGAGATATATTTTCCCCAGGTGAACCAAAGTCACTGAACGCACTGTAAAGACTCACTGTAACTGTAAATATGAAGGCAGATGTGAGATTAATTTGTCTTCCATAAACAAACAGGCCTAGTTTCATTTAGAAAAAAATTAAGAATTAGCTTTCATACTTTTCGTTTCCCATTCCTCCAAGATTGGTTTCACATGGAAGGTGTATAACTGTTTTATCATAATTTAGTATAATAAAAAACATTGCGATTTTATCTTGACATGGAGAAACAAAACATCTGAAACGTCATATAGTTTACAATGAAAATGTGCGTAAAGACTATTTAATGCACAGAGGTGGTCTAAATATATTTAGACCAGAATTACAATTTTGGAAAACAAACTTCATCTGTTGGTTGTTGATTCTCCTGCACAGCGGATATAAGACGCGTGTTGTTGTGTGCTCATGATAACGGCAGCGTGTAGAGACGCGTTTACAGTCAGCCTCTTTTGTTTGCCCAGTCACATATGTTCACTTATAATGCAGCAGCAAGTCACTGTGATTGTTAACACTCATGTTAAAGGACACACTATAGTAATCTAATATTATGCTAGTGCCTCTTTATGAAGAAAGTGAGTTTACATCATTATCATCATGTCCATTAGCCTATAATTATTGATCTAGCATGTTTCCCCAACTAACAATTTGTGGTTTCCAGAACATTCCCAGAACAGAGCTTTAAGATATGTTTTTGGTTTTCCAGGGAAGTTTTCTTTACAGAAATAATAGTTTGTCTTTGGTTGTACACAATGATTCCCCTACGTTCCCTTAACCTCTTAATTTCTAGATCTTTTCTGCAACCATGCTGCAACCTCAATAAACAGACAAGCCATCGACAAATTCATCATTTATTATAATGAATTATAATTACTATATTATCATTCAAATCAGCCACAACACATTTTGGAAGACTGATATATCCTTTCTGCAACCCTTCTGTGCTTCAACACTGAAAACTGTGCCTTGTTTTTCAGTTTCCTAAAACTTCCTCAGCACCATTAATATGCAGATATTAAAGGGAATTATTTCAAATAACCAATGACTCCTACACAATCGAGGGTTTTTAAAATCAGAAATTTACTGACAGTAGTGATGGGTCATTTAAGAACAATTCTTTCATTTTGAATGAATCTTTTATAAAGATTGAGTAGTAGTCTCAGAGAGTGATTCGTTAATTTAGTCGTGGCCCCACATGCGTTTGTGTTTCGCTCATTCAACGCAGGACAGCCTCATAGGCTCTGTACAGAAATGATAAGTTCACCTCACGAGTCGGTCTTCGGATCTGAGTCTTTCGTTTATTTGACACCAGACAGCTACATAGGTACCCATGGGATTGGTACAGGAAACAGAATTTATTAGTTCACCTTAAGAGTCGGTCTTCGGATCTGAGTCTTTCGTTTATTTGACACGTGACAGCTACATAGGTACCCATAGGATCAGTACAGGAAACAGAATTTATTAGTTCACCTCAAGAGTCGGTCTTCAGATCTGAGTCTTTCGTTTATTTGACACATGACAGTTACATAGGTACCCATAGGATCAGTGCAGGAAACAGAAGTTATTAGTTCACCTCAAGAGTCGGTCTTCGGAGCTGAATCTTTCATTCATTTTTAAAGTGACAGCCACTTAGGTTGTGTACAGGAAACAGAATTGATTAGTTCACCTCACAAGTCAGTCTTCGGATCTGAATCTTTCATTCATTGACAGCTGCATAGACTCTGTATTGGAAACAGAAATTAGTTCATATTCCCAACCTTCCTTAAATACAAGCGGTTAGTTTGATTGTATTTTTGCCTTTACTGTTTCACAAAGTATTTCTGGTCTCAAATTTTAGCTTCTTTATTACTTGCAATGTATACATTTGTAAATGCTTCTGTCATGATGGTTCTTTTCCATAACACTGAATCTGGTAATAAAGTGTTCATTGAAGCTTTAAACTTTCTGAATGATGGGGAAATTCTACAAAATTCTTCCAAATTTTACAACTTTCATCTTTTCTTCATAAAATATCATAGACTATAAAAGCTATTAGAAAACCCCATATTATGGACTTGACAACTGAATTGATTTTGAATAAACTGTAATTTATTTTTCCCTCATGATGGATCCACTTGTATTATTTATGTCCTTATTGTGAACTGTAGACTCAAATCAAGTATGCCTTAAAGAATTTTCCTTTGAATTTACTGATAGTCATCTAAGACCATTTTAGTTTAATTTTACACTTGACAGAAAATATCTTGTAAACACTTCCTGCATTAAATACATGAAAATAGCTCATCATGACTATTCTTATGATTTTAAAATGTATTTGATTGTCACACTACACGTATTTATCACGATACAAACAACTGCAACACAATGAACTGTGAGCTGTTAAGAGAAAAAATAACATTGTTTGTCTTCTATGCGGAGCCTAGTTGCGGTCACTTGACAAATGAACGAAAGACAGATCCAAATACCGAGCAGGGAGGTGAACTAATCAATTCTGTTTCCTGTACAAAGCCTATGCAATTATCATGTGAAAAATGAACAAAAGACTCAGGACCGAAGACAGAGTCGGGAAGTGGCAAATCAGTTCTGTTTCCTGTAGAGCCCATGTGGCTGTCATGTGACTAATGAACGAAATGACTTGAATAAAGACTTCTTGAAGACATTTTGCTGAACGAGATTCAAAGATCAAGTCAGTAAAATGATCCAATCTTCTTATCACTAATTGACAGACAAAAAAAAAATCGAATAAACATTCAATAAACCATTCAATTAACATTAACTAGGCTAACGTTAGAATAATTTCTTACCGTAGTTTAGTGGAGACATCTCTGTTTCTTTTCAGTTGTAGTCAATAAACAGAAAACCTCTTGGTTAAACTTACAAATCACATTCTTTTCAATTTTATGAGTCAAATCTGTATCAAATCAGTAACATTTAGCCTTTACTCCTAACATTTAGAAGTAATTATTTATTGAGGAAAGCGATAGGATGTCAGTCAGTGAGTCTGTCCCCGAATGACCGTTAATTTTAAATTGCGCAAGAGGAAATTTCTGTGGCTGAATGAAGCGCGAGCAGATCAAATGTACATTCATATCTACCTTTTTCCTGACTTCTCCTTGGGCGGCGCCATTACGGCGAGAGACTTCCTTTCGGATGCTCCACACTTCCGCTTAGTTGTTGTTATCAGCTAGACTAACATTACTGGTGATTGCGAGCAGCAAGGCTCTGGATAAATATGTGCTTTTATAGTGTGTTATAACAACTACGGGTGGCTCAAAAACTACTGTAAAATGAATGTCACAACAATAAGCCTGCACAAAAGCTGCCAATGCTGAAACATTTCGAGTCAAACCAGATGTAATAATCAGAGGTTGCATTAAACTAATTCTCTGTCATTTGCCTATTTTTTGAAAGCATTGACAGATAATTCCAAATGATGTCCATTATTCTGGAAGATAACAAAGATGAAAACATTTAAATCAAGCTCCTTGTTGTTGTTTTTTTAGTAATCATATTTACAAGGTTCATATCACATGTCACGCGGTGAGTGTATGTGAATGAGGTAGAGACAGAGTTGTTGTTGGGTGCGTGAGAAGGCGGCACTTGTTAATGCAGAAATAATGCCATAAATCTGAAGATTTTTAAATGGAATCTATGATGACCATACACCCTCTTTTCATGGACATGTCCTCTTTTTCGAACCTTAATAAAGCATACGGTCGGATTTCTGGATTCGCTAAATGTGTGGGATTTGGCTGTTTTCATATTGAAGTGCACAACAAGAAACGCATGAAATCTAGCACATCATATTCATGGATTCTCTCTCTCTCTCTCTCTGCGTGCTGTATGTCTGTGTCTCTCTCTTTCACACACACACACATACAGGGTGTGTGCAGAGAGCGCTAGAGTCCAGTAACTTTACGATGCAAATGTGTGCTTGATTGTGTTCTCATCTGTTCGGTATTGCCATCGAAACCTAATGTCCATATGCTGACATTAGTGAGAAAGAGATTTACGTTAAGTAAACACAGACTGTTTTTCCATTTTTGACTGTTGTTAGTGATATTATAGTGCTTGGTAATGGGAATAAGTTGCGAAGCGGAAGTCTGTTGCATCCGCATTGGAAGAATGCGCTAAGCATAATGGGTAATATAGCTGCCTGTGAAAAAGGTGAATTAATAATCAAGTATGATAATGAAAAATAATGAAACAATATGAACGAAAAATAAAACCTAAAAATAACCATTAGAAAAATTATTGTGTGATATTTTGTCCCACAAAAACCTCCCTGCAATGTTCTGGGAAGGTTAGTTTATGGTTACACAATAAACCTAAAAATAACCATTAGAGAATGTTCTGCATAAGTGCTTTTAAGGTTGCCACAGAAAAACCTGCCTGCAATGTTCTGAGAACGTTAGTTTATGGTTTTAAACATATAACCTATAGAGAACATTCCTAGAACGTTAGGAATTGGTTCCCAAAAATTAACCAAACAGGAACCATATGCTAATGTTAGAGGAATGTTCTGTGTTTGCTGGGTCCTTGTCACAGACTATTCACCTTTGGCTTGCTCACTGGTTTTGTAAGACACTGTTTTATTCTCTGTAAAGCTGCTCTTTGTTTGTGAAAGGTAGGCCTACTATACAAATAAATTATTGAAAAAACAATTGTTGAATTATACACATCTTGATTGCTAAGTTAAGTTGACTATAAGTTAAGACTTCAGACTTTACTGGGAAGAAAATATAGAAATTGGACCTCTCACAGTTAATTGAATGCCACTGTCCAATTTTACTTTGTTAATTAGGCCTAATTAATCACACACAAACACTCACACACAAACACACACAAACACACACACACACACACACACACACACACATGTTGGTGCGGCTATCCTTATGAGGACTCTCCATAGAAATAATGATATTTATACTGTACGAACTATAGATTCTATCCCCTAACCCTACCCCTAAACCAAACCCTCACAAAAAAAACTTTCTGCATTTTTACATTTTCAAAAAAACATAGTTTAGTATGCTTTTTAAGTGATTAGAATTATGAGGACACCAGAAATGTCCTCATAAACCACATTTATATCATAATACCCTTTTGTCTACCAGATTGTAACCTAAAGAAAATTCCTCGTAAACCACCCAAACCCGCCCACACACACACAATTATAGATATACTGTATATATATATATATTTTTTCAGTGCGATTTTTCGTTCCGACAAGCTTTTTAATGGGAACAATGGATTCCCATTGTGCTTCAGACTGCGATGAAAACTGACTGACCAATGAGAGAAGAGCTTTTTGTCATTTTGAGTCGCTGCAGCTGCTCATTCCAGTGAGTTGGTGGTGCTAATCAACTGGCAAACACTGGCATTGAACATGCAGCTGATACACACCTGAAAATTATATGCTTAAAAATAAATAGTTGCAGTTTATGAACGCTTTGTTTGGCAAACTTGAACCCAGTCTGTTTTTGAAAGCCTGCTCACGTTTTTTGTCTTAACGTACATTAATTTAATATGTACAGCACTGTGCCTGTTAGCGAGTTTCGGCAATTCATTAAATTCGTTGTAAAATATCCCCAACCCAGTCTCTTGCGTTGAATATCCCATAAAAAGACTTGTTACATGCAGTATTTTACTATAGACAAACGAATTGCAGAACAAAGCTGCTATTTTTATAGCAAGGATCATATAACATAGTATTGCAATAATTTAAATAAAGAAAAGACAGCGAGCCAGTGTTTTATTTTATATTATTTTAAATATTATGCATCCTATTTTATACTATAGCCTACTGTTATTCTTAATGTACATTATTCCACATGTATTTATATCACAGTACCTTGTGTTATATTATCCAGGCATTATAAAAAGAGAATATGGCTCGGTAGTCCGTTCTCGTAGCAAAATACATGAACAAATAAATATGCAACAGCGCTCTTTACTCATCTCACTCGCATAAAAAAAACACAGATTATATACTCCTCAAAATGCAGCAACACCATGGAAAGAATATAATGGAACAGTTATGCCAAGTAAGGTAAATAAATGCTTTAAAAGTGTTCAAAATATTAATCTCTCACAGCTGAAGGTGTGGGCAGGAGACTGGTATAAATGTTTGTAGGACAGTAACAGCGCCGCCTATTGTACAGGAGTGAAATAGTTTTTCGTTTCATTTTATTACGGACTCGGTGTGAATAGAAATTCCGTCAGAGGTTTGTCTCACAAAATCGACACTGATTTGGTGTGAACAGTCCTTTAATCCAGCACTAAATAAATACGTTCACCAGACTGCATACCCCAAACTACAGACAGTCAGACAGACAGACAAATCTGGAGGTGAATTGGGGATGCCTAAAAACTTTCAAATGTGAGCAAAATATGGGAAAAGAAACTATCAGACAGGAAACTCAGTTGGAGAAGGAAGTCCCATCAAAGTGATTAAATTTTCCAGCACAACAGAATGACAGCCATGGTAGCACAACATTCACTAACATGGTGACATCACTTCCAGCAGAAACTGTCTCAAAGGAAACAGTCAACTGCAATTGATTTAAAAGAAGTTTGTACTTAGCATGTTGCTAAGCTAACAGTGCAATACTGTAGATGCATCCCAAACCGCACACTTCTGCACTATTATTTGTCATTTTGTAGTGTAAGTAGTGCGAGTAGTATGTTAACAGTGAAAATTCAACAAAAAGTGTACTATAAGTCCCACCTGATGCACCTCTTCAACCATCAAAACGGAGTGTGGAATATTGGACACTTCATGCACTCAGCAGTCACAGTTTGCCATACGTAGTGGAAGGGGTGGAGTTACCTGGCCACTATGCTAACCTTACAAGACAATATTAAACAATGGAGATGTAGCAATCAGTGGAATTCAGTGAAGACAGCACATTACAAATGTGAGTAACAGAAAATGCTTTACCATCACCCCAAGCTGTATGAATATGTACATTGTTGGAGATACAAGTATTGAACTGAGGTTGTCTTTCACACTAAATCTAGCGGCAACACATCACATGCATTTGAAACGTCACTTCCGTCAACTGTTAAATGGCAGACACTTCCGTGTAGTAAAAAAACGTGAAGTGTTCCATTTGGGACGATATTACACTTTCATACACTACATGGCCAAGTGAGTGCATAGTGTATTTTGCAAATGCATAGCGTGTAGTGAGTCATTTGGGACAGATCTTGAAAGAAACATGCACAAATACAGGGTAAAATAATACATTTTTAATTACACTAAACAATAATTTCACATCACCAGCTCAAGTAATTTCGGGGAAGATACTACAGTTTGTCCACCTACTGCACAGGATACTAAACAGCACAACAAAAATAAAAGGCAAAATGAGGACACCAAAGAACATGTATTTCAGTTGCAGAAAGTCCCATCAAAGGGATGCAATTTTGCTGCAGCACCACAGTATGACAGCAGCAAAATGACAGCAATGATTGTAAAATAGTTCACTAACTTGACGGCATTGCCTCCAGTCATAGAGTGCAAAACTGAAAGGAACCAATCACACTGATGGCGTTTTTATCTCACAAACCCTCTGAGTACCACCTGAGCAGACCTATGCTTACTTTGACTAAATTGTCTTTGTGGATTGAACTTGTGAACCCATTGTAGGAAACAATGAAAATGTAGTTCTGATGGCATTTATGGGAAAGTAGCACAATCAATCTATCAAGCAATATAGAAGGCTCATCCCTCACAATAAAAGTAATGGAGCTTGCCAGCAGGTAAGGCCTTTAGAGGCCATTCGTTCTTCTAACATCTGTCAGTGTAGTGGGTTCAGGGCATCTGTAGCAAAATAAAAACAGTTTAGCAACAAACTTGACATATTACGCAGCACTCAGCAGAAGGGGGGCCTTGGAGTCAGAAAAGGTTGAGAAATACTGCCTTTGAAATTACATTGAAAGACAGAATGGTCTAGGCTAATTCAAGGATGTAAATAATAACAAAGGAATTACAATTCTACTGGTCTGGGAGCACTTCCGGTATCATTAAAATAAGGCTCTGAGTTAACATATTTTCTCAAAGAACATCAAACTTTTACCTGAAGTGACTCATAGAGATGTGTTGTTGAAACTGAGCATCTACGTGAGAAGAGGTGATGAAATTGTATCATAGTTTAGATGTTTACAATTATTTCCATAGCAGAGAGTTTGGGAATATCGGATCGCTCCTATTATAATAAATTAAGCCGTTCAATGCTGTTTAGTGCGAAGCTGTCTGCAATACCTTCAGACAAGTTAAGGATTTCTTTTTTATGTTCCTAATTTGTAAGTCATTTTGGATAAAAACATCTGCTAAATGACTAAATGTAATAAATGACTAGTGCAGCTTCATTCATTATAATGGATCTATAGTCACTTTTAGAGCTCCACCTATCAAACTTACAGTTAGTTGGCATAAATGTATTCACCTTCCAGAGGTAAGATGTATGCTGCAGTTTTTAGTTCTGCACATATCTAGCTGTCTCGCTTCACTGCAGTGGTTCTTACGTCCTTTTGTGGTTGCTATTTCAGAGATCTAAACCTTTAATTTCCATTAGTTCCAGGCATCCAGACAGTGTCCAGCCACCAAGCAACACGTTCCACATTTTAATAATGCCATATTATGGCAATCCTGTTAAAATCACTATGAATGAAGTGCCTCCCGCTGTTCTTTTGAATGAGTATATCAATAGGTAAGAAATGTTCAGGGAACAAAGACGTCTCTTCCTTAAACTGAGGAATAGTCTTTGAAAATGTCAATATGGAATATCTTCACAGTGCTCTTCTTTCATGCACTCTGATTTAAGTCAAGGTTACGTAGTCTTAAAACCGTGAAGGCCTGTTTCTTTTCTAAGGAATGCATTTACTTGTTCACACATTAATGAAGTTGCTTACCAACTAACATAAGTGTACTTTTGGGAAGATACGCCAGAAGTTCCAATTAACTTTGTCCATCATCACACTAATCAAATTATCCAAATTGGTTGAATGTCCATAGTTAGTTCAAAACAACATGGTAAAAGAAACAGAACATTTTCCAGACTGCAAGCTCAAATATAGCAGACAGACTGGTGGTAAAATGAGGACACCAAAGAACATGAGGGAAAATGGGCATAAAACCTGTCCGACAGGGAATTCCCATTAAATTGGAAGTCTCATCAAAGTAAATAAACTTGGCTGTAGACAGCCCAGAACCAGCAGTAAAGTAATGTACAGTGATGCAGTAAAAAGTTTCAAACAATCACTCGATGGCATTGCTGAATTCAAACTCATGAACTCAATGGAAGCATTCACAAGGTGTTTGTATCTCACAGACGTTCTGGGTAGTACAATGGGATCAGAGAATTATGTGCCGCATACCCAGCCATCTTGTCACTGATTTGCCATGACTGCAAAGTTTCAGAATTTAGCTTCTGAACTCATATTAGGAACCAGTTGAAGTTTAATTCTGTTGGCATTTATGGTCTGGAAACAGCCCAATCGGCATTTTGCTCCCTCCCAGAACATAAAAGTAATACAGAAGGCTCATGCCTCACAGAAAAGTAATAGAAGATACCAACAGGCAAGAGTCTATTTGTTTTTCATATAGATGGCAGTGCAGCAACTACATGGCAGAAGGCTATAGCAAAATCTTGTTCAGCAGCAAACTCAAAGCCAGGGGTGGTGATGGTAACTGCAGATAAACATGCTTCCCCTTTCACTTATGAAAACTCTTTCTCAGTAGTTATCAGAGTCCTAAAAGGAAAATCCACAGTTCTCACAATAATATCTGAATGATTGGGTTAAATCCAAATCTACTTTATACCACAATCTGAAGCTAGGTTTGTAGGCAGTGCAGGATTATGAAGGGTTGGTGTACTTATATGTGTTTGGATGTTAACATTTGGAAATTGAGCTTTGTCAGTCTGTTTAACTTGACTTGAGCTCAATGTCAAGCCTTGTTTATTGTCATGGAACGTGAAGGTGCAAATTTGTGAGAATGATAACTGGGAACATGGTTGTACATCAATCCCTTGATGTAAATAATGGGTTAGCTGTCAAAAGCAATTACATAATGGGTTCCCTTAGATCCACACAGATTCTGGTAATTGAAGATTTCTTATCACAAAGATTGAGGCATCTCCTCATTCAGTTATTTCAGAAACCAGCTTGCAATGAAATACTGCAGATACAGCATCCCTCAGCAATTAGCTAAACTTCTGTTGCATGTGCGGGAGAGTGCCTTACATAGCCAAATTTAGGTTTACTCAGGTGCAGCACTTCCAGCACAGGCTGTTTAGAGGAGTAAACATAGATCCAAAGCATTTCTCAAGTCAATACCCATTAATGGAATTCCACTTTTTATTTAAAGTTGTTCACAAATCTCAATGTATTCACACGTGTTATTTGTATATATGGCAAAGTGCACATCAACATGAATACTGCACATATAATTCCACCAGAAGCACAGATATTAATTCAATCCGAGATTGATAATGCTTGATAATGTACCTATGGCAAAACCCACTTGCATTAGCTATTGTTTTCTCCATCTGTTTTGCAATGTGTATTTCTTGCTCCAGAGTCTTAAATGCTGTAGGATACTGCTCTCAAGATTTTGTCCTAGTTCCAAGTCAATATATTCACCGAACGCACCTAAAGCAACACACTGTAAAAAAATAAATAAATAAATAAAAAATAATAATTATATATATATATATATATATATATATATATTGGATTTGTTCCCTCTGGAAAAACTTGTTTCTCCACAACGACATTTTGGAAAAAATTTGCTCTCAATACAAAATGTAAAAGAGGGTGCAAAAGTTGAGTTTAAATACAGGTATTTAATCACTCGCAGATCATTTTCGATGTTGGAATTCACATTTAATGAGACTGCAGGCTTACTAGAGCACTGGAGAAATTAGCTCAAAATGTCTTTATCACAAAGCACATAGAAGACAGAGACATGTAAGGAGGAACAATGGATACACAGGATGCCCTCTTGCCTACTATTTACACTATTTTTATAAATTACTGGTCCATGTAAACATGGGTCACGTAGACATGTTTGGCCATTCTGTCACATCTTGCTATTTTTTCAGCATCTTGCATGAAGAGCATTGCGTTTTTAAGACGCAGTTTCAAAAAGTTTAAGAATCTGTAATTGAAAAACCCATATTTAATCAACCATTATTCTGAATGTTGGCAGGGACACTGGGGGAACAGTCACATAATGGATGGATCAACACATGGATAGAAAATGTAAAAGGGGGATAGACAGAACATGGTGTTTGCAAATCACATGTTACCAATTTACACGTGTACCACTTTGCTTCATTTATTGCACATAGCTCTACGATCAATTTGAAACTAATTTAATGTTATTTTTGTTTATATTCACAGTATTTATGAACACAGCTATTCCCATTGCAGCAGTACTCACTGTAAGTATACAACGGTCTGTCTGATTTCTGATCTTTATTGGCACTTACCAATTATATGTAATGAGGAACTGTTGCCAGCAATTCCAGCTTATATTTACATAGGTTTTAATACTCTAGATGAAATGTAAATGGATGCATTTAAGATGAAAATATAATATCTGTGCTTTTTTATTCCAGACGTTTGTTGCCCACGTGCACATGTCTGATGATGCAGACCTATCCCCCGCTGTGGCCTTTGCCTCCCTCTCACTTTTTCATATCCTGGTCACCCCTCTCTTCCTGCTGTCCAGTGTTGTGCGATCCACAGTCAAAGCCCTGGTCAGGTCAGTTACAAACAACCAATGCTATTTTATAAGCTAATAATTAACTAATTTTAGCTCTGTTCCAAAACCTAGTGAGCTGCCTCATTTTCTACTGTCTACATAGACAACTTCCTTCTAAGACAGCATCGTAACCGAAATGAACATTTTAAAGTGAATGATTTGAGATGCTTCATGGGCAGCAACTTTGTTAACAGTCACTCATGCGCACCACATAAACGGACTAACGCTCACAATTGAGTCTGAATTAGCAGTAGCTTAGCTTAATGCTATGCTAAAGAGTTCATAGTTTAAAGGTGCATTTAGTTAAAAAAAAAAAAAAAAAACCCACATTAAAAAAAAGTTGTACTCCTTAAGAAATAAATAGTAATTTTGAAACATATGTATAAAATCATGAGCACTCACATGAACTGTTTAATTCTACACAGAGAGGGTCTGTGTCCCCTTGTGGAGGCTGCCATGTTATGATCACATGAAGAGCTGAAAACAACTTGCTTAATCTCAGTAACCTCTCTCTTACCGGACACTTTTACTCATGGATTAATTGAATCATGGCTGACTGTGAATAGTGAATTTTTTACAATGGCATCAGTAACTGAAAACTATTGTGTTTAAATTATGCTGCATCCAGGCCCCTAAGTGTCAGGGTAAGTCAAAGACGACATGCAGAAAATTTTAAATGAAATGAAAATTTTATTCTATTTCTGAGTTGGTGAAAACAAGGTATCTTGTTAGACAGAGGAACTTTTCTGTTTACTGTTTTGACCACATTTGGTTTTGGAATGGCCTTTTGTGTCTATGATTTTTCCTAGGTAAGCAGCTCATAGGTTTTGAAGCAGCTATTGCATCATCATTTGAAATAGTTATATTATATCTTATATACTTGAGAATTTGTTTTGTGTGTAAAATTTCCTCTATGTACTCTAATTACACATTTGAATTTACGCCTTAATTTCTGCATAGTGTTGAACGACAGCAATTGCAACAGGAATTGCTCTGCATATTACAGTGTTATAGGACCAACAAATACAGTTTAAGATTTACAGTTTTTAATTAACCACCCGGGGTTTAGATCAAGTGGTCTCACGTGTTTCGTATGTCAATGTGTGATAAATCATTTCAGCTCAGTTGAGCTGTGCATTTTGTTCCCTCCCATAACAGCTATACTCTGCTCTGAAAAATCAAATGTGTGTCTATGTGCCTCGGGTTCAGTCACTTCAACCTAATGATGTGGAACACATTTCAGAGAGGGAAAGCTGTATCTACAGGTCATAGATCAGTGCTGTCTGGAAAACAGGCCATCTGTGCCACCAGTCTCAGTCATTTTCATTTAACGAGGGGAATTGACTGCTTGCTTGTCATCAACATTTTTCATGAGAGCATCAGCTGTTTCCAATGTCTTTACAGCATTTTCTGCTTCCAACAATACACTCTATACTACTTGAAAACAAAATCTATCCATTAATCTGTGGTATTAGTTTGAATTTATTTCGTGATACTTGGTGGTATGTGGTAGTATTTCAGAATTGTTTTGACTGGTAGGCATTGGGCCATGTAGATTTATAGATGAGTTCAGAATTTAATGCTGAAAGGAAGAACATTCTCTCTCTGCCATAAATAAAGGATTGCTACGTATAAAATCGCATAATTAACAGATTCCATTTTTTCTTTGTCACAAAACTTTCTCTTGTTAGAGCTGCTATTTTTGCATTGTTACCGGTATGGCAAACCGATGCATACCTGCCCACTTTGAGCACTGTTCGTATCGGATATTTGTGGCCTAGGTGCAAATTCAACAATAAATAAGAGAAATTGTAGTGAACGCAACATGGATACTATATACTGTAAATACCTGGCAAACTATTTTATCGTCTTTGTTCTAGTGTTCAGAAGCTAAGTGAGTTTTTTTCCTGTGATGAGATCGGAGGTGAACAGGATCCCAGAGCAACCATATTACATAATTCCACCAATCCCTACAAGTATCAGGCCCTGGTGAGTCCAGTCAGCTGAAATAATTATGCTGAAAAAGTAATGTCATGGAATTTGTATGTATAATATACCACAACTGTGTAAAGCATGGAGATGTTATCACTGTTGAAGAGGTTGCTCATGCTGAGCTTTAGTAGATCTGTTGTTTTTCTCACCTCTAATAAAGCCTCTGAAAGTGGTGAACCGTAAGCGTCCTGTTAGAGAGGAGTGGAACAGCTGTGGGCTGCAGAGTGAACAGGAGGATGAGCCAATGACTGTGGAGGATGAAGATGTCTGCATCAAGGTGAGATTCAGCTCATGTCTTTGTTCATACAGTGAAAGAAAATGTGAGCAATATGAGGAGACAAGAAAGAAAGCATGCACCCATGTGCTGGGAATAACTGTCTGCTTTCTGTTCCAGATAACAAATGGCTTTTTCAACTGGACTGATGGAACCCCAACGTTATCCAATGTGGATATTAAGATTCCTTTTGGTGAGTCCTGTCACAAATATACTTACTACCTGGCTCATCTCATTTTGTCAGCATTTACTCACCCTCATGCAGCAATGCCTGCAGCTACTTATACAGCTGTATACACTGTACCATGAGCTCTGGTTTACTGGTGTTATTATTATCATACTGTATAATTCTTTGGCATTCAATTAATTCCAGATTTGTATGCACTCTGCAACTCAAATGAGAGAGAAAGACAGATAGAGGTGTGTATGGGGAGTGAATGTGTATCCAAACAAAACACTGTTTTGCGACACAACAAAACTAGATCACTCATTTTATAATTAACAGAGATGTCTATGCTGGAAGTGATGTTTCTGTTTTTCGATGCACAGTATAGCTACTCCCGCCACTTTATTTAATCCTCTTGCAGTGGATAGATTTTGAAATATGCAAGTCATCAAAACAAAAATGCTGCCTCAAATTTGTTGGCATATGATCATCATAGTGTATGAAAACTAGCGGTGTTTTTCAACATGCCTGAGCGTTAAGTTTTATTTATATACTGTATTCAGCGTTACATTTATATATTCAGGATTTACATTTATATATTCAGATTTACTACTATATATTCAGGATTTATATTTATATATTCAGATTTACAAATTTATATTCAGGAATTATATTTAATTATTCAGGTTTACTACTATATATATTCAGGATTTAGATTTATATATTCAAATTAAAAACGATATATTTAGAGATACAGTTAACTATTAAAGATATATGTTCAAATTTACAACTTTACATTCAGATTTATAACTATACATTCAGGATTTTAATTGTATTTTAAGGTTTACAATTGTATGTTAAGATTTCATAACCATTTATTCGGATTTATAACTACAGTACATATTCTGATTTTATAACTATATTTTCTGAATTGAACATTATATTCAGAATTTATATTTATATTTTCACATTTATATCTATACATTATATTTAGGATTTATGTTTATGTATTCAGATTTTAAAATATATTCATGATTTATATTTATATATTCAGATTTATAACTACTGTAAATATTTAGAGATACATTTATATGTTCAGGATTTATTACTATATATTCTGATTTATAAGTATATATTCAGGATGTACAACTATATACTATACTATATATATATATATATATATATATATATATATATATATATATATATATATATATATAATACTATATTCAGATACATATCTATATAGGCAAGAACTACATTTGCAAAACTGACAGTTTGGCTCCCAAAAGACAGAGCCCCAAACAGTTTTGTGGAAAACACTGTTGTATGCAGATGTCACGCCAGGTTTGGCATCAAGCATCGTTGGTTTGACTGCTTTGAATTGAATGCAAGCACAGTCAGAATAAAGAGCTACGGTGGAGGGGAAGACTTTTGGGTTTGTCCAGATATATGTTGATTTTTTTTTTTTTTTGCATTCTCTCCACAGGTCAGTTAACAATAATAGTAGGACAGGTTGGTTGTGGAAAATCATCTCTGTTGCTGGCTGCATTGGGTGAGATGCAAAAGATCTCAGGAACTGTGAAATGGAGCAGGTGAGAATGCAGAATCCATAGTCATTTTGAAATTTAAACACTTTCTGCTCTCCCAGCTTAATTGCAGAGACAACTATACAGTAAATAATCCACACAATGGTTGATCCCTCCGTAAAGGGTTAAACAATGTGGCTGTGGCATTATCAAAACATTGTTCTGTTTGTTTGATCACCCCAGCCAGCCTGACAACCAGTGATGTGAGTTTGGGGCATGACTATCTGTCTGTGGGACTATCCCAACAAGGGCTGCAACTAATGATTATTTTGATAATCGATTAATCTAATGATTATTAGAATGACTATTCGTCGATTATTTCAACGATTAATCATTAGCTCTTAACCGATTATTCAGATTGTGCCCCGACTTAAAAGGTTGTATTAAACGTGCTTACTAACATTAAAGAGAACAAAATAATTTTTTTAAATACCTCTAAATGACATTCACTGAATTAAAGGGAAAAATACTTTTTATTAAGTTTAATTCAGTAAAGATATTCACTGCAAAAAATCCTATTGTTATCAAGTGTTTTTGTCTTGTTTTCCATTTAAAATTGTCTAAAAATCCTTAAAACAAGATACATTTACTTGAGAAGCAACATATAAGACATTTAGACTTTATCTTAAATATAAGTGTATTTTGTATATAAGTGTATTTTTGCACTTGGTTATACTTCTGCAAGTGCAGTAAAGACAAAAAATACTTATATTCAAGATCTGTTCTCTAAAAGCAAGTCTAAATATCTTATATGCTGCTTCTCAGGTGAATGCATCTTTTTTGAAGGATGTTTAGATATTTTAAAATATTTGTATTTTTAATATTATATTCAACATTCTCAGATAACAATTTTTTCTTCTCCAGTATAGCTGCTAAAACAAGCAAAAACAAAAACAAATCAAAAACATATTTTGTTTCACTGTGTAATGGGGCAAAGACTACCCTCTCTCACTTTTCTGTTCACTTCAATCCATCTTTAACTCACAAAAAAAAACTCTCTTTTATTAATTAAGATGCATTTTGCCAATTTTCTTCACAAAAAGAAATGCATAGTGACACATATATTATGATTCAGTAAGTCGCGAGCTATCACATTGTAATCTAGCTGCATCTAGCTCCGCAGGTGGTAGACCGCTTAGGTCTTCCGCGTCCCGTTCAGGGGCCAGACATGGAGATTCCAGAGGTCTGGTCGTGGGTGGCAGATGGTGCCCCGTCCCTGAGAAAGAAGGTCCTTCCTCAGGGGATTTCACCGGGGGGGGGGGGGCTGTCACGAGGAGCGTGAGGTCCGAGAACCACATCTGGGTGGACCAGTAGGGTGCTACCAGGATGACCTGCTCCTCGTCCTCCCTGACTTTGCACAGGGTCTGTGCAAGTAGGCTTACTGGGGGAAACACATATTTGTGCATGCCAGGGGGCCAGCTGTGTGCCAGCGTGTTTATGCCGAGGGGGGCCTCGGTCAGGGCATACCAGAGCGGGCAGTGGGGAGGATTCTTGGGAGGCGAACAGGTGCACCTGTGCCTGTCGAAATCGACTCCAAATCAGCTGGACCACCTGAGGGTGGAGTCTCCACTCTCCCCTGAGGGTAACCTATCGTGACAGCGCGTCCGCTGTAGTGTTGAGGTTGCCCGGGATGTGAGTGGCTTGCAGCGACTTGATGTGCTGTTGACATACAACGAGAGTGCAGACCGCCTTGGTGGTTGACATATGCTACCGTTGCTGTGTTGTCTGTGTGAACTAACACGTGCTTGCCCTGGATCAACAGCCAAAACCTCCGCAGGGTGAGCAGAATTGCCAACAACTCGAGGCAGTTGATGTGCCAATGCAGTCGCGGGCCCGTCCACAAGCCGGCGGCTGCGTGTCCCTTGCAAACAGCGCCCCAGCCCGTTTTGGAGGCGTCCGTCGTGACCACGACACGGGGTTCTAGGGGTACACCTGCCTGTAGAAATGAGAGGTCGGTCCAAGGGCTGAAAAGACAGTGACAGACCGGCGTGATGACCACGCGATGTGTCCCACGGCGCCATGCCTATCTCGGGACTCGAGTCTGAAGCCAGTGCAGAAGCGGTCTCATATGCATCAACCCGAGCGGGTTGGCCACCGCTGAGGATGCCATATGCCCCAGGAGCCTCTGAAAAAGTTTCAGTGGAACCGCTGTTTTCTGTTTGAACGCCTTCAAACAGGGCAACACCGACTGGGTGTGCTCGTTCCTGAGGCGCACTGTCAAAGAGACTGAGTCAAACTCCAAACAGAGAAAAGAGATGCTCTG
Source organism: Myxocyprinus asiaticus (assembly GCF_019703515.2). Classification (NCBI taxonomy): domain Eukaryota; kingdom Metazoa; phylum Chordata; class Actinopteri; order Cypriniformes; family Catostomidae; genus Myxocyprinus; species Myxocyprinus asiaticus. Next base: position 7,856,702 of record NC_059391.1, read on the forward strand.
AACCGGGAGGAGCTTGCTCTTTTCCCAGTTGACCCGAAGCCCTAGTCAGCTGAGTTGTGAGAGCACCAAGTCCCTGTGTGCGCACAACATGTCTCAAGAGTGAGCTAAGATTAGCCAGTCATCGAGATAGTTGAGAATGCGAATGCCCACCTCCCTTAGCGGGGCAAGGGCTGCCTCTGCGACCTTCGTGAAGATGCGAGGAGACAGGGACAGGCCGAAAGGGAGGACCTTGTACTGATACGCCTGATCCTCAAATGCAAACCGTAGGAAGGGTCTGTGTCGAGGAAGGATCGAGACGTGGAAGTACGCGTCCTTCAGGTCTACCGCCGCGAACCAATCTTGATGCCGGATGCTCGCCAGAATGCGTTATTGCGTCAGCATCTTGAACGAGAGTCTGTGTAAAGCCCAGTTCAGTACTCACAGGTCCAAGATTGGCCGCAACCCACCGCCATTTTTCGGTACGATGAAGTAGGGGCTGTAAAACCCCTTCTTCATCTCGGCCGGAGGGACAGGTTCTATCGTGCCCTTCCGTAGGAGGGTAGCGATCTCCGTGCGCAAGGTAGCAGCGTTTTTGTCCTTCACCAAGGTGAAGTGGATACCGCTGAACCTGGGCGGACGCCTGGCGAACTGAATCACGTAGCCGAGTCGGACGGTCCGGACAAGCCATCGTGACGGATTGGAAAGCGCAAGCCACGCGTCCAGGTTCTGCGCAAGGGGGGGACCAAAGGGACAATGTCATCGGACGTACCGGCAGGTGGGGCCTCACGGCGGTGTGGAGCTCAAGGTGCCACACCATGTC